>NC_142350.1:3145000-3267500 GCF_059441175.1 Urocampus carinirostris | reverse complement strand
ATCCATGTTAATTTTTTTCCATGGGTCACTTGAAGGGGTACTACACTTTGTGTCTACACTTCATACTCAATGATTAAGCTCAATACACTGCACGGAGGCTAAATGTGAAAGAAAAAAGGCTCTGCCAATGAGAACGCCACTGTGGTCTGGTGTAGTGGAGGTGCAATTTCACTTTATTCAGGGAAAGATAAAAAAAAGTTCCCTCATGTGAAACGGACCCACGCACCCCTTGACCGAACACAACTAAAGCCTGAATGTTTACGGTTAGCTTGCTAGCTTAGCATTTGTCACATTTTTCAATTCATATTCAAAACTCCAGAAGTTTGTTTTCCAACCAGAAAATTATTGTTCGGTTTTTTTTTCAGACCTCAAAATCTAGACTAGATCATTGGTTCTCAACTGGTCTGACTTCACAACCCAGTATTCCATAAGCTGCGACCCAAAAGAGAAACAAATTCCACTTCTCAAATGTATCCAATAAAACAATTGCGCATTTTAAAAAAGGCATAGTATAATAGATATAAAAAAATCCTTATCACTAACTTTCTTGGGACCATTATTATGGGCAGTAAAAGAAAATAAAACCAACAAAATCCAGATAAAATAAGATGTGATCCCTATGCAATGTGCTGATTAACTAGACAGGTAAAAGAGCAGAGAATTATCCCCATCTACTGTAAAGAGGTGTAATCAAGCCTCTGTTTTTTCCTTCTCAGCATTATTTTGCCAAGGCTAAGGCCCGTGACCTGCATTTGGATCCCGACTCAGTAGTTGAAAAACACTGGTTTGGATAAATGCCGGACACTTTTCTATTTTTTTTTTTTTTTTTTTTTTAACTTTGGTAATTATTTGTGAGGAATAAAGTACAGATATTTCGATATTGTTTCGATCTTTTGTTTTTTGGGAACCTAAAATGGGGGTTTGTTGTTCTTAAGTGTTAAAATAATCGCAATTTGACCCCACGGTGATTTTGTTTAGCGTCAATTAAAGCGCAGAACTTTTACGCGCGTGCGGATGACGCATGCGTAATTGGTATTCAGGAGGGAAAAAACGTAAATACAGGATAAAAATGTCGTCAACTCACATGAAAACGTGGTAGATGAAAGCCCACCCCCTTGGTCGCTCTAGAACATTATACAAATAGTTCTGCAGCTTTCGGAACCGCTTCCCGGTCCTGGACGCGGCAGCCCGCGGTCCCGGCGGTCCAGGCAGCGGTGTGCCGAGCAGCCCGGTGCGGTGTGAGGGCAGCGCGCCGTCGGCGTCGTCCGGCGTGGCAGGCTCGCTGTGGTCGAAACGCACCGCGGTCAGCGCCACGAACTCCACGTGGCGCTCGTCGCAGGCGCTCGCCGGCGCCGGCGGGACCAACATCCGGACGCCGCCGTTTTTGGACGGGCTCCCCAACATCAGCTTGTCCGGAAGTTGCGCGTGGGTGCCATTCGGTGGACCACCCACGAAAAGTTCGCTCGTGGAAGTTAGCGGACAGTGGTCAACAGAAGCGTCCGGACGCGTGCGGCGTGACCTGCGTGCGTCATGACACGCGCTTCTGGTCCACTTTTGGAGCGAAGGGGGGAGTCCAGGTTGGGGGGAGGCTTATTAATGCGCGTGCAAGCCGTCTACTGGACGCTCCGTCGGGGACGCGCGTCAGTAGGTGTGCGCACCTCAGAAATGCCACGCGCGTGGTGGGCGTACCAAAGTCATTTCAAGAAATTGATGACACAATCATGGAGCAAGGATTGTTTTTCCACTTTATTGTTTGACACCTTTTAGAAATTGCTAAATGTATACTTTTTAAAGCGAAAGTGTGTGTCATTTGACCACTAGATATCGCTGTATGGTGCAGTGCAACCGAGTGCAAAAAAGTACAGGAATTAAAAACGACCAAGATTTAAAGTGACCAAATATAAATATAGAAAATATAAATAGTTGTATCTTTTAGGGGCAGCTTGGAATATTTGATCACCAGATGTTGCTGTGTTGTGTAGTGCAACCAAAATAAGTTCTAGAAAGTACAAGGAAGAATAAAAACTACTCTTAGTGACCAAAATGCATCATTTTACTTCTTATTTCTAGACAAGCATTTTTGTGGTATAGATTGTTGCATCTGAAAGGGATAGTGTGTATTATTTGACTATTAGATTTTAATGAATGGTGTAGTGCAACTGAAAATGAGTGCTAGAAAGTACAAAAACGAATAAAAACTATTGAGACTGATAGTGACCGAAACACATAATTTTACTTTGCAATTTTTTCACCAGCCTTTTTGAGGTTTTTGGGTAAGATGGCGTACAATAATGTCAGGTGAGGCTCATGTTATGTACAAAAATACAAATTTATTGACCTATGAGTACGTCTGAATGATAGTTCATTTATTTTTTTATTACTAATTAAATGAGTATTTTTTTTTATTTTTATTTTTTTTTACGAATGAGGTGCCAAGTCATAAGCGCTGTCCCTTTAAACTACAATTTGACATAAAGCCTTTTCTATATCAAAGTAAATTAGAATTTCTAGGGGTAAAGGTTTTTTCATTTCACTGCTGATTTGAAAAAATCTATATTTAAATTATGAATTATATTTACACACACACACACACACACACACACACACACACACACACACACACACACACACACACACACACACACACACACACTCATTGATATACACTGATATATACAATTGATATTTTGTGTTTTTTTTATTGTATTTCTCACTACAAATAATATATATATTTTTAAATTATTCTCCATCCATTAACAATGTTACTCAAGTCAAATTTGGATTTATGGGCGGATGGATTTTTTTTTTTTTTTTAAATATCTTCCGATCCAATTTTTGGGGGATACTTCTGCAGCACTTTCTGTTCTTTTGAAAACTGTTAGACTTTGTAGTGTTAGACTGTTTCAGGCCATTTTATTTGTAATGATGTAATGTTCAATAAAACTTTTTTTTTATGTACTTTCAGATCAGGGGGTGGTATGATGATAGTCTGTACTGCCCTTTGATACTTTTTGTGATTAAACATGACTTGACCAGAAAAAAACTGTAATTGTGTCACAATAATTTGTTAAAATACAAAATTATACACGGACTTGCCCCGTCAAATCTTTCTCATTTAATTTCTTTCTAAGTTCCTGCTCGGAGCCTGCGCTCGGAAAAGCCTGGTCTACTAGTGATCCCAAGAGCCAAGAAGAAATCCGCAGGTTCGAGAGCGTTCTCTATTTGGGCCTGGGTCCTGTGTTATGCTTTGCCCTATGAGATTCAACCTGCCACCTCAGTGGAAGTGGTTCAATCTAAGCATAAAACACACTTATATTCAAAAGCTGAGAGCTACACAAATAAACATGACTTGACTTTCAAAGGCGACCTTGTAACTGCACGTTGGAAAAATGTCATTCATGCTGGGAGGATGTGACAATAGTGAAGAGTGGGGATCGTCACGTACCAACTTCATCCAAGCTGACCACAAGCTTTTTTGAATGGGACAAATGAACACTGGAAAGCAAGATGGCCGACTTCTTGGAGGGGCGTGGCGGGGGGCTTACGGGCGGTCGACTTTTGGAAAAACTCCCCTGGAGACGGGGAGGGGCGGGGGGATTGTCCAACACTGGCCTATTCTTTGTATGAGGAGATTAGATTGCAAGAATTTATCTTTGGCACTTTACGACGTGCGTAGAGAGCAAATGCACCGCTTGCTGGTGTTTCGTAATCTGGATAAGTTTTCCTTCACCTTTGCTCTGCTGTGAGCCAATTGGGGTGTGCATTTTTTTTTTTAAAAAGGAGGGGGGGGGGGTGGAAGACAGGTGGTCAGTTTAAGAGGGGTACACAAATAATAGAACGAGAGGATTTCTTTCTTGGAAGACTTTCTCAAGTTAGCATGAGCTCCATTGTCAAACTGTAAGAGGAAGTCAAAAGTAATTTGTTCAATTGTATTTTATTTAATTTTCATTTCAGATTGTCATTATTGTTATTGTTTTGTTTTATTTTACTCACATTTTTATATTTAACTGGAGCCCATTCTAGCTATCTTCAGGCAGTCGGCAGGGGACACCCTGAACTGGTAACCTGCCAGCAGCGGGGCAGACAGAGACAGACGAGTCACTCGCTCATTCTCACTTTTAGACCAACCAATTTGGACCAGCCAATTAACGTGACATGCATGTTTTTGGGAATCTAGGAGGAAAACGGAGTGCCTGGAGGAAACCCACGCAGGCAGGGGGAGAACATGCAAACTCCACATGGGGAGGCTGCGGTAGCTGGACTTGAACCCTGAACCTCCACACCGTGGCGCTGCGCATTAAACACTGCAACCTATTACATCAACATTATTATTATTATTAGCGATTACCATTACCATTATTATTATTATTATTATTATTATTATTATTATTATTATTCCTGTTATTGTTATTATTATTGTCATTGTTATTGTTCTAATTATTATTGTTATTATTATATTTAATCTTAACTTAATTTTAACTAAGTTAATTTTGTTTATAAATTCTAATAGTACTATTGTTTTTTATCATCTTTATAATTTTCTATGTATATTATTTTAATTTTAACATTGATTTATTGTTATTTTCCTATTATTCTATCCTTATTGTTATCATAATGTTAATTATTACGATTTATTTTTCAATATTGATATTAACTTAAACTGAACGTTAATTGTATTTAATGTTTATTACATTGTATTATTGTTTTCATCTCTATTTTATTTTTATTGAACTTAAATTTTAATTTGTATTATTTTGTATTTTTTATTAGTTTTGACTCAGTTCAATTTTTAATGTTTTTATACTTATAATAAAGTTTTATGTTTTATTTTATTTTATTACATCATACTTTATTTTGATTATTATTATATTATTGTAATTTCATTTTGATTTTATCTTTAATGCTACCTTTTTATTTTATTATCATCATCATTAGAATTTTTATTATTATTATTATTATTATTATTATTTTATTTTTCTTCCTAATTTTATTTTTATTTTAATGATATTTCTCATTGCAATAATATTTCACAATAACTTTATTTAACTTTTTCCTTCTTCTCCTGAAACACTCACATCGACATTGGAGACATGCAGGAATTCGTCAAGAATTCCTCACAAATCCTAAATCCAGATTTATGGGCTGGACTTGGTCTGATGGTGCCAGGGGTGCTAATCTCTCCAAAACCAAAAAAGAACAAAAAACACACAAAAAAATATGAGGATGTCCTGAACCACAAGGGGGCAGTGACACATATATGAAATATTTGACAAGAAAGCATTGAGGAAGACTACCATTGAGGATCAAGAATACAACAAGAAAGCCTTTTTGCATTATTGCAGAAATAGAATGTCAAACCAAAGGCGCTCCGATGGGCATGCGACCTTAGCCCCGCCTCCAAAACCCCGTGACCCCCCAACCAGGGCCGGGCGGGTGTATTCCAGGTTTTTTTTCCATTCGGGTCTGGGAGTCACTCTGGGAGGGGGGCAACTCAGGCAGAAAGGTCTGCTGGGATTTCTAACTTGCCCCCGTCAGCAAATGTGCACATTACAGTCGGGCTACTGGAACGACCCCCCTCCCCCTCCAATTACCCCCAACCCCCAGCTACCCCCCACCCCGCCTCCCATTTACAGAACCTTCTTTCCTGCCTAATGGCCTCCTAGTTGTTGAAGTCCTGCTGCCCCGGCGCGTCTGGAGAACCTCATACAACCAGCTCTCCCTCTCTGTTGATACAGTGGGGTGGGCGGGTGGCCATGGGAGTCTCTTTTGCTGCTTAAACAGGTTGCAGGACAAATCGAAACAAAAACAAAAAAAGACTGAGAAAATGTTGACAATAGTAAAATAACTTAGTCAACAATCATCATATTGCTGGTCAACAGCTTATAATAATTCAGAATAATTCAGTTTTGCTGTTGAAGAATGCTCTGTAAATAAAAAACAAAAAACAAAAAAAAATAGAAATTAGAAACCAATCATTTTGTAGGTGGATATGCCCAAAACAAACCTGCATCACCAGATTCAGATATATTAGTTCAATGCCTAAAGAGACAGCAGGACAGATCAAAACAAGACTAAGAAAATGGTGCCGACACTCATATGAGTGATACAACACACGTCATCTGACTGGTCTATGGTTTATAATAATTCAGACCCGACTGTTTTTTCTTTTGAAGAATACTTATTAAATATCGAACTAAAAATTATTAAATTAAAAAAAAAATCATTTTGTAAGTGGGCATCCCAAAATCAGACCCGCATCACCAGCACCAGACCTAACAAGTTGACTGTCTAACGGGGCTGCAGGACAAACAGAAACTGACAACAACAAAAATCGATAATGTTGCCAATAGTCAATACTTTTACAACAAACGTAACGTTTCTGGTCTCCAAGTCATATTAATTCTGACTCATCTTGTAGAAAATACCTAAGAAACTAGAAAAATTGAAAATGGAAAGATAATCATCTGGCACTTGGACATCCCAAAAACAAATCTGCATCAACAGCATCAGACTCAAGCTGCCTAAATAAGATGCAGTAGAAATGATCATGTTTAGGGTGCAACAAACAAAAAATGGCCATAAAACACAGATTGGTTTTCACTAATACATGCCCAAAGTGTGTTTGCTGCCTAAACGGGCTGCAGGACAAATCAAAACAAAAAAAGGAAAAATGTTGCCAATATTTAAATAACTTTTTTTACAACAAACATCAAGTCTTAATACAAGCATATAATAATGTGAAATGAGGGAAGGATTTTATTGTATCTATCTATCTACCTTGGTCATATCCCTCGAGAGGGGTGACCGACAGCAAGACACACACATACAATAACAAAGAAAATAAAAGGGAAATAAATAGCATAAAAAACACACAAAAAGTTTTGGACCATGGCCAACCCAATTGCCCAAACACCCAAACAAGTTAGGTACCTCGGCACCCAAGTTGGTCATGCTTTCGTCCCTCCAGAAAGCGGCCATGTCACTTGGGTCAGGGTGACACAACACACTCTTTTGTTCAACAGCAGGCCCGACAGCTTTCACTGGTTTACCCCTGCCGCATCATACGGGTGCCCAGCCCATCCTTAAGAACGCGTCCACAATCCCACTATCCTTTCACAACACCACTCCACTCCTTTCTATCACCAACAAGAGCTCTAGCTTCCATTATATTTAGACCTCTTTCCTGCAGTGCACTCATAACACCATCCATCCACGTCAATCGCGGCCTTCCTCTTGGTCTCCTTCCATTGACTTCTGCTCTGTAGATCCTCTTCAGCATTCGCTCCTCATCCATGTGTCCAAACCAACCGAATACTCTCTTATCAACACGCTTGCTCAGTTCCACGACTCCGGTTCTGTCTCTCACAATTTCATTTCTCAGTCTATCCAATCTTGTCACTCCTAACATAGTCCTCAAACACTTCATCTCAAAAACATTCAACTTCCTTCTTAAATCTGCATTCAGGCTCCAAGTCTCTGCACCATACAACACAGTCGGCACTATCACACTCTCATACAGTCCCCTCTTAACATCCATACTCATACTCTTGTTGTTTATCACTCTCCTCAGAGCAACCAAAACCTTGATTCACTTTGTGCAATACCTCACACTCCATTCCACCAACTGCAGCCACATCACAACCAAAGTACCTAAAGCTTTCAACTTCTTCCAGCACCTGTCCATGCAACCTGATTTCTAACGTCATGCCCACTCCATCACGTGAACACTTTATCACCTTACTCTTCCCAACATTGACACATAACTTACGCCTATCACATACTCTTCCAAACTCTGTTACCAACCTTCTCAATGTTTCCTCAGAATCAGCCACAAGCGCTGTGTCATCTGCAAACAACAACTGACTTACCTGCCACACTGTTCCACTGTTGTCCATCATGTCTACACCTCTGCCAAATACTCTTGCATTCACCTCTCTCACCACACCATCCATGTACACATTAAACAACCATGGTGACATCACACACCCCTGTCTCACACCAGAAAACACAGGGAGCCACTCACTTGTCTCACTCCCTACTCTTGCACATGCTCTGCTGTTCATATAAAAACTCTTCAATGCTTCCAACAACTTTCCACCCACTCCATACATCACCATCACTTGCCACAACGCCTCTCTATCAACTCTGTCATATGCATTTTCCAAGTCCATGAAAGCCAAATAAACATCCTTACATTTGCAAAATATTTCTCACACACTTGTCATACTGCAAACACCTGATCCACACATCCTCTTCCTTTCCTGAAAGCACTCTGCTCCTCCATCACCACCTCATTAGTTCTTTCTCTCACTCCTTTAATCAAAACTCTTCCATACAGCTTACCTGGCACGCACAACAAACTGATACCTCTTGAATTGCTTCAATCATACTTATCAC
Organism: Urocampus carinirostris; assembly: GCF_059441175.1. NCBI lineage: Eukaryota > Metazoa > Chordata > Actinopteri > Syngnathiformes > Syngnathidae > Urocampus > Urocampus carinirostris. Next base: position 3,259,103 of record NC_142350.1, on the reverse strand, counting down.
CTTTACCTTTATACAATGGCACCACACATGCACTACACCAATCAAAAGGAACCACACCACTTAAAAAGCATAAATTCAACAAGCGTACTAACCAATCATAGCCGTGCCACCTTTTTTCAAGCATTCAGCAGTACAACCATCCAACCCAGGTGCCATCCCCCCTTTCATTTCTTTCACTGCCTCTTGCACCTCCCATGTTTCCACAGGCTTCACATTTAAATCACCCAACACGGGCATTCTCTCAACACCACCGATCGCCTCGACTCTCACTTCTGGCCTATCCTCCACATTCAGCAACTCCTCAAAATACTCTCCCCATCTCATCCTGACTGCACTACCGCTAACCAGCAATCTAACATACTTATCTTTCACTTTCTCTTCCTTTTCAGACTCACTGTTTCTTACTCTTTTCACTTCTTTCCAGAACACTTTTCTCTTTTCCTCAAAGTTCACTCCTATCTTTCGACACCATTCATCATTTGCTTTTCTTTTCGCTGCTTCCACTTCCGCTTTTACCAACCTTTTCTTCACTTTATATCTTTCATACGCATCGCCACTCTTATCTTGCAGCCACTCCTCAAAGGTGCGTCTCTTTTCTGTCACAGCCTCTGATACCTCATCATTCCACTATTCACTTCCTTTCCTAATACCTCGACCAACTTTTCTCATTCCACACACTTATTTTGCACTCCTCAACACTGCCTCTTTAAACCACTTCCATTCAATTTCCACACTCTCCATTTCTCTTCTACTAACCCGTTCATACTCTTCCCTTATCCTCTCTTTAAACTTTCTTTCCTTTTCTGCCTTATTCAACTCTGACATTTTCACCTCTTCCCTCACACTCTTCTTATAACTAGCCCTCCACGATCCATCTATTCTCAGTTTTTCTTCCACATAAAAATGATCAGACATACCACTCATTTCACCTCTGTAAACATGCACATCCAACAATCTACTTAAACCCCTTTCTTAACCACTACATAATCCATTAGTGCTCTGTCCACCATCTTGCCACTATCCACTCTGACAAAGGTCTACTTATTCACGTCCCTCTTTTTAAACAATGTATTTGCAATCACCAACTCATTTTCCACACATAACTCAATCAATTTCTTCCCACTCTCATTTCTTCCTGGTACTCCATATCTACCAATCATATTTTCAACAGTTCCATCACCCACTCTAGCATTCAGGTCACCTAGTATTACCACTTTCCACCCTTCTTTCACACTTGCCACACATTCGGACAAGTCCTTCTAGAACTCCTCTCTCTCCTCAGTGCTTCTTTCTGAACCAGGTCCATATGCACTTATAAACATCCATACTTCTACACCCCACTTCAACCTCACCCACATCAATCTGGAAGATATCTCTTCCCACTCCACCAGTTTTTTCTTTGCTTTCTCACTCACAAGCACAACCACTCCTTCTCTAGCATGTCCACCCGTAACTCCAGACCTTCTACCATACATACCTCCAAGATGTAATTCACCCTTTCCTTTCATCTTTGTTTCACTCAAGGCTAACACATCAACCTTCCTTCCTTGACGGAGACTCGAGCGACACTAATTCGGCTAATTCGATGGAGTTAACTTGGTTAAATTGTTTAAGAAATTAAATCTGCTCCCGTGTGGAAATGCCGGTCTCTTGTCCATATTTTCCCAAAAAGAAACGAGCACGCATTGGTAGGACAGAATGTATGTTGTGTTTGGTTAATGGAGTCAGATAACTAATTCGAACAATTTGGTAAACGCTACATTTTAATATATAATTCCTAACAGGAGGAATGCGTAAGAAATATAAAACCAAAAAACTAAAATTGAAACACATTAAATATGTCGTTGAATATGGATGAGATGAGATGAGATGAGATGAGATATCCCAAATCCAGACTAGGATCAGACCTAATTAGCCAGCTGCCTAAATGAGCTGCAGTACGAGTGACAATATATAGATAGAGTAAAAGGTCTATGAAACACTTGGCTCTAAACTAACACATGCCCGAGTTTGCTTTGCTAGCTAAACGGGCTGCTTGAGGGACTGAAATCTTCAGTTCTAAAATCGCATTGAAAAACAATACAAAAATGTATTGCAGAAGGAAAAAGAAAGATTAGACCCACTAGATTGCATAGGCAGTCTTTCATTGAGTTGTTGCCTCGACGGAATTTGGACTACATTGGAGCTGGAAGCTGAAAAATAACGAAAAATTGCAGTTGCTCCGCCCGCTCCGAGACTGGGAGGTTGGTGGTTCAAGCCTCAGCCGAGACATACCTCAGACTTACAACATTGGTACTCGTTGACTCCCTGCTTGGCGCTCGGCATTAAGGGTTGGAATTGGGGGGTTTGGTCACCTAATGACTCCCAGCACAGCAGCGCCCTGTTCAGCTGCGGCTGCATCGGCCCGCTACAGTTTAACTGTGCGGGTCAGATGTATCGACATTTCATTCTTGTATGCGTGCGTACAAGAATGACAATATGGTAAATTCTTCTTCTTCTTCTTTTACATGGGTAGGGAATGTAAAAAAAAAAAAGAGAACACACAGGGTGACTCACATTCCCGACCAATCCACTTCTGAGAACATGACTTCTTTACCTGAGAGTGAAACTTTTCACCTTCCATCTGATTTCCCGCCATCAGAAAAATGAATTATTCATCGCGGATCGATCGTTTAATGCTCCGATTGATCAGGTCTCTAATGCACAGGCTAGTGTGGCAGCCGCCTGAACACGAAGCGGGAGGCTGGACCAATTTTTTGGGGAGTCAAAGGCTCCATTCAGCCACTCAAAGGTTCCTTTCAGGCCCGAAAGCATTGGAGGGGCACTTTTAATTTGGCAGGCCTTCCAAAAAGAGCCACTGAAATTTGCTTCGTTTATTAGAATTCCAGCATACCCTTCGTTACCTTCTGTCCATGTTTTGTTCAGTCAGAGCTAGCTAGTTAATTATATTTACTGGTATCTTGATCAAGGTACTTTTGGTCTTGACCTATCTGCTTCTCAAAATTAGGCCTTTCTTGTCCTTTCTTGTTTTGTTTTGTTAGAGCTGGTGGTCTTGGGATATTATGTAGTTGTTCTCTTCATGTAGCTCAGTAGCCTAGATGGTAAGGCGCCCGCTTTGAGACTGGGAGGTTCGGGTTCGCGCCCCGGCCGAGTCATTCCTAAGACTTAAAAGTGGTCGGCGGCGCCCTCTGTTGGCTGCGGCTGCATCGGCTCGCTACAACGGGTCAGGTGCAATCGACATTTCGTTCTGTGTACATTGTTACACAGAATGACAATACAAGGAAATTATTATAATTATTATTATTATGTGTGGAAATGTTTCTGGTGTTCAGATACTTTCTTGATTGGTGCTGTTAGAATCAGTTAGTATTCCAACATATTCCGCAATGTCTTCTTTTCAAGTTTTGTTTGAAAAGATTTAGGTCGTGTTCCTACTTATCAGTGTGTGCTTTCATTCTCTGTCCTGTTAGAACCACTTAGTATTCAAAAGATATACAGCATTGTGTTCTTTTCTTGTTTTGTTTGAGTAGAGAAAGGTCATAATCCGGCATATCTGGTGTGGTCTTCCTTTCATGTATTGCTCTGGTAGGGCTGGTACAGTGTTTACACATTGTGTCGTTTCTTCTATAGATGTGTCAAAATGTTCCTTGCGTCCTTTTACTTTATTATTTTGTTCAGTTACAACCAGTTGGTATTCCAAAATTTCCTGTGTCTTTTTTGTTTCGTTCTGTTAGAGCTGGTTGGTGTTGGAACATGATGTTGTTTATCTACCAATGTCTACTTCCTTTCATGTGTTGTTTAATTAAAAAGCGTATTTTTACATACTCTACATGATATTTTCATGTCTGGTTCTTGCAGAGCTGTTTGGTGTTGTAACATGATTTAGTAGTTCTGTCAACGAATGGGAAGGTTTATTGCATTATCATGTTTTGTTCTCATTTAGCTGTTTGGAGTTGCGACATTGTGTAGTTGTAAATATCTTCCATGTTTTCTCTTCCTTTCGTATTTTGTTCAGTTAGAATCAGTTGGTATATCCACTAAGTCCACATTGTCTTCGTTTCATGTTTTGTCCTGATACAGCTGCATGATGTTTAAACATTGTGTGGTTGTTCTGTCAATATATTTCATGTGGTGTATTTCGTGTTTTGTTCTGTTAGAGTAGGTTGGTGTTAGAACACGTTGTTGTCCCATCCACGCCTGAATAAATTCCCTGCATCCTCTCCTTTCATGTTTTGTGAGTATATATTTAGTTACAGTTTCAACATATTGTAGTAGGATTGTGTCTTTAAGCTTGTGTTGGACTATCATAGATGTCTTGACTTATTTAGCTCCTCTCTTGTTCTGATACCAATTTCTTTAAACAAGTCCTTTTTGAAAATTGTATTTTGTGTTCACAGTATCGGTATCCCCTTCTCCAGCCCCGCAGTTTAGTTTTACGATGAAATCGCTTAGCCACTTTCGATAAAACACCGCGTTATCACAAGTCAGTAAATAACTGAGCTCGATAAATATTGATTTATGATTTGACCGATATGGTGTACTAATTGCAGTTAGCAAAGAGCAGATAATAACAATAATGATTTATTCAAATATTAGTCTAAATCCTTGGAATAAAGCAGCAAAATCCAATCCCTTGCTCATGAGCTGCAGAAGCTTGTGGGCGGGGGCCAAAACAACCCACGAGATGTAAGACCCCCCCAGGACATTTCATTAAGGGCGTTATTGTTGGCCCACTAAGCTGCACTGGTTTGGATCACGAGGTGGGAAGCAGATAGCCGTGTTTGCATTAGCCGCTACCTAATTAGCCCTCCGCCCCTTGCAGGGTAACTCATGACTCCTGCTGTTATTTCAGTGCATAGTCCTGCACATGAATGAAACCAGCCCAATTTAGGAGAGGCCTAATTCACGCTACGCACCCTCCAAATTTATTTATATCTATATCTATCTATATATATATATATATATATATATATATATATATATATATATATATATATATATATATACAGATACACACATTATATATATATATATATATATATATATATATATATATATATATATATATATATATCTCTCATCTCATCTCATCTCATTAGCCATACCGCTTATCCTCATTAGGGTCGCGGGGATATATATATATATATATATATATACATATTTTAAAAACTATATTTTTCCTAATAAAGGACAGGATGGGCTTAAATATGATGAAACACCTGAAAAAAGTCAAGTCATGTTAACTTGTATAGCCGTTAATCACAAGAAGTCTCAGAGGACTGAACAGACCTCAGACTATTAATGGACCATCCCCTGAGCTCAAACCTACACGAGGGCAAGGAAAAACTCAAAAACCTCAACATGAGGAAAATGAAGAAATCTTGAAGGGACCGCCAATGGAGTAATCACCCTTCCAGGATGACCAGGCTGCAATGGATGTTGCGAGAACAAATAATACACAGATATTGTCAAAATGAAATATAAGTCATTCATAAGCTATGGAATAGAATTGTGTTTTATGCCGGGATTTAAACAGTTCCACAGGTTGCAGATTGAATCTCGGGGCAGAGCATTCCACAGCACCGGGGCCAGAGTGGAGAGAACAATCTCGAACCTGCGGATTTCTTCTTGGCTCTTGGAATCACTCGTAGACCAGCATTTTCCGAGTGAAAGCTCAGAGCATGGAAATAAAGGGAAATTAAGACTGAAAGATATGAAGGGGCAAGTCCATGCATAATTCTGTACAATTACGACAGAACCTTAAAATCACATATTAAACTGACAGGGAGTGAGTGCACGTCAGCCAAAACGGGGGTCATGTGATCAAACTTTCTTATCTTAGTTAAAACCTTCGCTGCAGCATTTAGTATCAGCTGCAGGCTCTTGATCATGAATTTCGGGAGACCGGAGAGAAGTACATTAATGTAATTGAGACAGGAGGTAACAAACGCATGAATTATAATCCCAGCATCAGACTGGGAAAGCATCTGGCGAATTTTTGCAATGTTGCAAAGATGGCAAAGTGATTAAAGTGTAATGTGATATTCGAAAATGGGAAGTGACTGTCAGGACCAGAACAGGAAGAGGACCCAGATGCGTAACGTTTACTCACAAGTTTATTGAGATATAGAGGAAAAACAAACGCCAGGGATCCGGTGCTCGCTTGACGAGGGAAGCAAGTCGCTCACGGGATCGTAGCATGTTCGAAATGCAGAAGTGGATCTCCCGGAGCGGAAGATCGTAGCGTGGTAAAACAGGAAAAATGTGTCGATAGCCGGGATGGGAGATCAGAACGTGGTCTGTGGTCACAAACGGGGTTATCGGGAACAGACGAGTGGTATACGGATGAAAAAAAAACGGGATGTGGTCACTTTGAAGAAGACATGATGTTTTGTTGGTGTTTTCGTTTTTTATGTATTTTTTTAAGTTATTTGGACGGTGACAGTGTTGTGGGAAGGGGTGTTACCAAGGGGGGACAGAGGGTGGGCAGTGCTCTGCCCACCCAAACACGGCAGACTTGGCACCGCGTATGCGATCCCATTCATAGTGCAATGTCAAGTCAAGTCCTGTTTATTTCTGTTACTTTTGTCTGTGTTTGAGTGCAGACACTTTAAGGATGTTGAGAGGTCAGAGAGGGGGCGCTGACAGTTGCGGAAGTTCGGCTGCTCAGTCTCTTTGTGGCAGGAGTGAGCTCGAGATGTGGCATACAGCAACTCCTGTTGAATGTGTTATTTGTTTCTTAAATCGGGGATCAGATCAAAGTAACGACTGTGCATTCTTGACCCCACGTAGGAGTATTATAATACTGTATAATTTTGTGTAACCAATCCCGGGGTGACTAATCGGGGAAGGGCCGATATGTTCTCATTGAAACTCATTGAAATTTTGAACCTTTTTATACTCAGTCAAGTAATGTTTATTTGTAGAGGCCTTAATCACAAGGAGTCTCAAATGCCTGCATGGACCACAGATTATTGCAAACTACAGCTTATTGTTACACTATCACCTAATCAGGGGATCTGATCCAAAACCTACATGAGGGCAAGGAAAAACTCAAAAACCTCAAAATGAAGAAAAACGCTATACCCCTCCTGTCTTCCCTGTTTCTTAATTTGTTGCGATTGCTTCAAGTAAAAAATTCTGAAAGGTGTGAAGGGAAAACTACAAAGGTTCTTTGAACTCAGTTAGACATTGGTTGGTTGGATGTCTTAACCACTACAGTCGTCAGGGCACCTATTCTTGTGGTGTACCTTGGAATAGTATAGCCCTCTACATTCCTCTCCAGGCCTACATGTGTTTCCAGACGAACTCAAACAGGGGATCTTTCGCGTGTCAGGCAAATGTGCTAACCACTGCAATACAGAAACATTTGCCCTAAAACAGTGCATCCCACCTTTAGGTTACTTAAATAACGAAACCAGTTACTTTTACGAAAAGCAATAGCCTGTGAGAAAGTAACTCGACTTGCTAGAATTTTGTTTGAATACAGTAATATTCCGCCTCGAAATACCAATTTACCGGTACGGTATTTTAGATGGATGCTGTCCTCGTGTGGTCACTTTTAAGAAGACATGATGGGGTTTTTTTGTCGGTTAAATTTTTTAACAAAATGTATTATTTTGTTTTTTTTAGTTTGAAGGGTAACCCACATTGCAGAATTTCAAAATACAGAAGTTTCATAGCAACACGAGCATATAATATTAATTCAGGTTACGTTGAATACCTATCTAGGTCAGACATAACACGGAAGTACCGGTAAATAAAACCCGACTGAACCTGGCAGGTCTTTAAACGGGCAGTGTGCAATATTTATTGTCCCCTGGTGGTACAAAATACCTTCATTCAGTAAAAAAAACATTGATTTGAAAACTAGGAAAAATACATGAACTAACAGACTACTGCAATTTTTTTTTATAAAAAAAAATGTTAGGTCAAGAAATGTGTTTTTCTTTTACATTGTGGAATCCTAACCTAAAGGTCACCACCATGTTTGACTAGGATCATGCTGCTACGCAGTGCTCAGTGGCACTGGTTTTCATACGCATTAGACAACAGTGTTCATTTGTCTCAAAGGGCTGTACAGACAATACACACACATCAACAACACGAAATATAGGTAATACCAGAGTGTGTTACTGACAGCTTCCTGAGGTCAACATCATTCATAAGCTATTGAATATAAATGTGTTTTAAGCCTAGATTAAAGGACTCCCAATGAGCTTGCGGATCGAACCTCATAGGGCAGAGCATTCCACAGCACTGGGGTCCGAATGGAGAACGTTCTTCAACCTGCGGATTTCTTCCTTGGCCACTGAGATCACTAGTAGACCAGCATTTTCAGAGCAAAGGGAAATTAAATCTGAAAGATATGAGGGAGCAAGTCCATGCATGAGGTGGTACAATACCAACAGAACCTTAAAATCACATCACAAGCTGACAGGGAACCAATGCAGGTTAGCTAAAATCAGGGTGATGTGATCAAACTTTCTTGTCTTACTTAAAAGCTTCGCTGCAACAATTTGTACCAGCTGCAGGCTCTTGATGTTAGACTTTGGGAGACCAGAGAGAAGTATATGACAGTAATCGAGACGGCAGGTATCTAACGCATGTTCTAGCATCAGACTCGACAAACAAAAGGGTACATTTTTGCAATATTGCCAAGATGGAAAAAGCTGTTCAAGTAATATTCTTAATGTGTAGCTTAAAGGACAGATTAGGGTTGAATGTGACATTCTGGGTGATATTACATTTGTCAAGTTCAGGGCAGTGTTTGAGAACACGTCATGGCATTGAGGTTGAATTTTTTCATGGTTGAGGCGCAAGAGGTTAAATGACATCCATTTTTTTTATTTCAGTGAGGCAGGCCTCCAAATTTCCACAACTTAGTGGAACAAATTTATCCATTGGAAGATACAGCTGCGTGTCATCTGCATCGCAATGGAAACTGATATTACTTGCGAATAATATGACCTAACAGAAACATATACAGTAATCCCTCGGATATCGCGGTTAATGGGGACCAAAACCACCCGCGAAAAGTGAAAATCCGCGAAGTAGCGACGCCCCTTCAAAAATGCTTAAAAAAATTAAAAAATATATATATATTTTTTAATTATTTTATTTTATTATTATTATTTAGACCTGCGAAGCTCTGAACCTGCGAACGTGGAACCACGAAGTAGCGACGCCCCTTCAAAAATGCTAAAAAAAAAAAAAACTTAATTTTTTTTTTTTATAAATATATGATATTTTATTATTATTATTTTTTAGACCTGCGAAGCTCTGAACCCGCGAACGTGGAACCACAAAGTAGCGACGCCCCTTAAAAAATGCTTGAAAAAATAAATTAATTATAATAATATATATATATATATATATATATATTTATTTTTTAAAAAAATATTTTATTATTATTTTTTAGACCGTAGAAGCTCTGAACCCGCGAACGTGGAACTGCGAAGTAGCGAGGTCCCACTGTAAATGCTAAAACGAAGGGGACCAAGATCTTAGCCCTGTGGAACACCACAGACAACACTAAAGGGGTCAGAGGTCATACCACTGTATCTAACACAATTCCTCCTAACTGAGAGGTAGGATCGGAACCATGAGAGGACAGATACTAAGAGACCAATCAATCTTTCAAGCCGATCCAGTTAAGATATTATGGTCCACAGTGTCAAAGGCAGGCGGCCAGTCCAAATTGTCCCTAGGTGTGAATGAGCGAGTGGGTTGTCTGTCTCTGTGTGCCCTGTGACCTCTCTGGAAACCAGTTCAGGGTGTCCCCTGCCAAATGCCCGAAGATACCTGGGATGGGCGCCAGAACCCCCGCGACCCTAGTGAGGATAAGTGGTGCAGATGATTGATTGAGTGCCAAAGGCAGCACTGAGATCCAGCAGCAGCAACAGCGATGAAGCGCCGGAGTCCATTGCCAGAAGATTGTTGGTTACTTTAACGAGGGCTGTTCTCATTAGAGTGATTTGCCCTGAATCCTGACTGCATAAATTCACATAAAGTCTTTCAGCTGCCGTGTGACACATTTTCAAGTATTCTAGAAAGAAACGACAGGTTTGACACAAGTCTATAGTTACATAGGTTTAACGGGTCAAAGTTTGGTTGTTAAAGCGTAGGTTTAATGACAGCGGATTTAACAGCCAATCTACAGGTATATTACACACTGGGGCTTTAACCCCTTGACGTTTCTGTGAAATTCGACTAAAATGCCAATCTAAGACGTACCCAAAGTAAAATGAATGTGGTTTGGAGAATATGGATGGTTTGTTCTTTTTTTGAAAGGTTAGAATCTTACGTTTGGTCCTAAACTTAAATAGTAATCTGCAGTGCTACTAACATTTAGCAATCTCAGTCGGAACACAGAAATAGAAGGTGTTTATGCTCGCCTGGATTTTTTTTTTTTTCAATCACATACCAGCAAAGGAGTGTAGCAAGGGAATCTTAGCTGGAAAACCACTGAGGCAATAGCATTAAGCCTTACCTGGTGCCTGGTCAAATTTGATCACAATCTGAAAAACTAAACAATGTATTTATACATTTCTCTAAATGTATGTCCAAAACGTTTCCAAAAGTGGCCATTTGGAGTTGACCAGTTTACATTCCAAAAACCTTTACAATCATGTATTTTACTTTGGCCAATTTTTAGACATTTTGAAAGAGTTGTAAATGTTTGCCTTCTCTTTTCAGACTGATTATGCACACTTGCACATAATAATTGAGCATAAAAATGGCTCCCCGGGTTGCATTTACGCACATGTATTTTCGGCTCTGATTTGAATACGTAAAAATGCATACAATTGTGTTGGGATTTTCATTGGCTAACCAATGTGTAAATCAAAATTCCAATTGATCACTATTGGCTAAAGAGTTTTGAAGCCAAAGTTGTCATGGCTGTTATCTCAATATAGGCATCCATAGGCTAGGATGCCTTTTGGAGTAAACATCTTACACGGTTTGATTTACCGGACTGTCGTGAATGTAACAAGACCATGTTTGCAGAAAATCGTGTCCTCAGATGACTAACATGTTATTGGTGAGCTATAGTTTTTTATAGTTTTCGGCTATATTCTGGCAGACTGATTGGGATGTTTCTGAGTACATTTTGAAATAGTCATAATATCTTGAATCCCAAGAGTTTAAGCTTTCCAATGATATGCGGCATAATGTATTTTAGTGGCTGGTAATATCGTGAAGACATAACTCAGTTCATCAACAGTCTGACGGCCCGCTGGCAAGCCGTCGGAACATAAAGGGGTTGAGCTACTTTAATGACAACATACGTTTAAAAAAAAAAAAAGCTGCAGTAGCATGTAAAATGTATTTGAATTTTTAATCATCTGTGCTGAAGACCATTGTTTTGCAGGACAGTTCTAAGCCTGGTGGTTACATCACAGCGACGCCTGGCCAGCATACACACCTTGGCTCATTTTTTAGCAAATATTTGGAGGAAATTGAAAGCTGCTTTTGCAGTTCAGGACGGTTTTCCAGAAGTTTTGTTGTTTCGCCCAGTCACAGAGAGTGAAAACCCCGCCTAAGGTTCAACTTCCTGTGGGAAATGTCTTCTTTTATTCAACAGCTGTCGACATCCATTACGTTGGTGCATTACCATCCCCCTATCTTTACTTTATGTGACTTTGTTCCACACCTCAAAAATTATAACACTCCCATACTTCTTGAAAATGGTAAAAGTAATCTTTGTTGAAGTCTATTATTAAAATCCAACAATCATTTTAGTGATACTACCGATGTTCCTTCTTCCCCCAGTCCCAACATCTTCTCCCTGAGCATTTCGTACCTCCTGCATTCCATTATGCCTCTTTTTATTTCCCTTGGCAGGGTTTCAACTTCCTGAATTTAAATTTAACATATCCGCTTTGCATAGGATAAAAAAAAACAACAACAACAAAATTTTAAAGAAATTTCATTTGCTTTCTTTATTTTTGTCAACTGACAAAGTTTGCATACAAAACCTACCCAAAAATAAAATTAAACCTATCCTTTTTTTTCCTGCATGATGCTGGCTGGTAGTTTTGACCACATACTAGAACAAAAATGAAAAAAAATCACAAAGAATTACTGTACAAAAATAAAATGCAGCACTAGGGAATCCGGTTAGGTTGAGATGAGACCCAAAAAAAACGCAGATGCTGTCAAAATTATATCAAAAAGTATAAAAACGTCTACATGGGAGGCAACATGATGAGGACGAGAGGCAGATCTAATGTACAAAACAAAATGGACTAAGGGGCGGAGTTTGGCTTATTCAGTGGTAACTTGCGTAACCTGTGTCTCCCCACTCTGTCCTGTGGCCTGAATGAACATAGGCTGGCTCAAGTCCTGACCCGCTGGAACCGTCACCTGCTGGATCTGATACAATTGCTGCAAATGATAAAAAACAACGCCGCTGTTAAGTTTAAACTTCAGTAGACACTCAAAATAAGAAAATAAGACATCTATTTAAACTTGAAAGAAGAACAGGAGTGAAGTCCTCAGATAAGAGAATTCCATTTTCCTTTTAAAGCCCTCCCCTAAGCCCCCTCTTTTATTACACCTTCTCAGTTACAAAAAACTGATCAGTCCTACGGCGTGTGGCTATCAAAGAACAGCAACACGTTTAGCCAATAACAACAATGATAATATAATCAAAACAACTAACACCAGTGAACAAGAATACTCAAAATAAGGAAGTGACATTATATGAAATCTCCATTGTATTCGTCCGATACAAAAAACAGAATAAACTTATGAACCAATCACCTACTCTGTCTCTGATTGGTTCCTTACCTGTCCATCAGTAAACTGGTTGAACTGCTGTTGGCCTGCTTGCACTTCGGTTTGCGTGATCTGGAAAATCAGGGGGAAAAAAATGAAAACGGAAGAAACAAAACAAAATAAAGGGATAATGGATTTTACCTGTTGCGTGTTGGTGAGGGTCTGGATCTGCCCTTGGACCACTTGTGTGCCCGAAACGGGTTGGGCAAGGCGAATGTACTGCAGCTGGCCCGTGTTGAGTTGCACCTGCGCTCGAAAAACACAAGAGAGGACAAAAAACTCACTAAGCGGGTACAAATTATATTACTTTCCAAAGAATCAAGTTTAGGGAGAAGCGATCTCCATAAATACTAAGACATTTCTAAATAAATAAATAGCAACAACTATTTGCCATGTAAATGAACTCATGAATATATCATGTTACAACTAAATATGTGACATGGAGTGCGATGTCTAATCACATTGCAAATAAATTCCACCATGTTGTTATCGATGACAATAAAGACTGTTCTATTCTAAAGGGCATTTATTCATATATATATATATATATATATATATGCATTTTGCCATTTCTTTGCAGTACTTAGTTTGTCATTTATTATGTTGCACATTTCATTGTGTATTTGTTGTGCATTGTCAATACTTTGGTATTTATTTTGTCATGTATTTTGTCACAAATTTTACAATTTTTTGTGTGCGTGTTATTAATTTTTTGTGGATTTTGTTGTCTATTTAGTCATGTATTTGGTCATGTACTTTGCCCTGTATTATGTCAGGTATTTTGCTGTATATTTTGGGGTATTTAATCATTTTAGTAATTATTTTGCAGTTTAATTTGTTGTGTATTTTGTCATTTATGCATTTCAGTATTTGTTTTGTCATTTATCCATTTAGGTGTTTATTTTGTAATATAATTGTCGTGTTTTTTTTCAGTATTTTGTCCTTTTGTCTTGTATTTTGCCATTTATTTTATATATTTTTTCTCATTTATTCATTTGGGTATTTATTTTGAAATTTACTTTGTGGTGTGTTTTGTCACTTATTTTGTCATTTATTTATTTCAGTATTTGTTTTTTTCATGTATTTTGTTATTTTTTTCTTGTATTTTGTCTTTTATTAATTTCAGTATTTATTTTGTAAAGTATTTTGTCTTGCATCATGCCATTTATTCATTTAGGTATTTATTTTGTCATTTATTTTGTTGTTGTGTTATTTGTCATTTATTTATTTCAGTATTAATTCATCACTTATTTTGTCGTGTATTTTGTCCCAAAAAAATGTTATTCAAATTGAGTGGCAAGTCACACTGCATGCGCTTTTCACCTATTGGTTGATTGACAAGTGTACAGATAGTTCATCACTCGAGAGCATGAACAGACAATACACAGTCAAAATCAACAACGAACCGAAGCAATAACTGAAATCGTGCAACAACAAGCTTCCCATTTCAAAATCTGGACCGAATCCTCACCGGGATCTGCTGTATCTCGCCCGTGTTGGTGATGATCTGCTGCATGACTTGCATGGTTTGTCCTTGGCCCGTTTGGGCCTGACCCGAAGCTGGAGCCGCCTGCACGATCTGCACCTGCTGGTCGCCCACCTGCATGGCCACGGGAGCGCTCTACACAAAAAGGAACGCATCAGAGATCAGATACGGTGGGAGGAAATGTGTTTTTCGAAGGCTGAATGAGAAGAGGAAGCACAGATGCCAAGCAAACAAACAAAAAACAAGGCACATGGCGTGTTTACCGTAATGGGCGTAGCCTGCGACTGCACCTGCTGCAGCTGCTGCATGGTGGCGCCCTGGAGCATCTGGCAGCCCGCAAACAATAAGCAAAGCAAAGAAGCCAAAAAAATGACACAATGGAGAAAGGCAGAGTGAGAGAAGCAAAAGCAAAATAAAAAAAATGCAAGCAGATAAAAAAATAGCAAGGATGGCTTTTCACAAGTACGAAGAACAAAAATGATACGTGACTTCTCCTTTCTCTAATCAATAGAGTGCTAGGCTAAGCTAGGCTAGCCAATAACACACTGAGTAAATACTTACGCTAAAATCAAGGCTAAATGAGAATCCTGACTTTTAACCACATTTCAAGATCCTAAATAAAAGCAAAATATTTTGCACAAGAGAAATTTTGCTATAATGAAACATTTAAGATCATCTCAGAATGGGTAAAGAGAATTTTCAGAATTTTTTATTCCTTAGTAGCAAGAAAGACTAGAGCACTGTTTTGATGTCAAAATGTTGTGAGATTGTTGTAACCAGAATTCAGCACTAAAAAGCACAAGGGAGAATACAAACTACTTTTCAAGGTGATTCAAGGTGACCAATTTATCTATTTTGCCCAGCCTTTTGCCAGGTTACAATTGATATTTTTTCTCTTTAAAATGAGATGTTGTATAATTTGACCAATAGATGTCACTGTATTGTGTTGTGCAACCGAAAACGAGTGCTACAAAGTACAAAAGAGACTAGGAACTATGGAGACTCAAAGTGACCAAAAAGCACACCTTTTCTCATTTTTTTCTTTTAAAGCCAATATTGAAATGTCCCCAGTACTATTGAAAGAAGAAATCCAGTGTGAAGCATGTCTTATGCAGATTCACAAATATATCTGCAATTCACATATGTGATTTTCAATTTTGCGTGTGCATTTATAAGGACATATGATTTTTAGATATTGGGTTGGTTGGATCCCTTAACATCACAGATCGTAGTGGCACCATTTCCTCTGGTGTGTCTTGGGCAAGTACAGCCTAGTCACTAGGCCCTAGTGGCACCCATATATGGCAAATATAATACAATACAATATCTGAGACAATCTCCCCCCCTATAGGTGTCTGGTAAAATGACATATAGCTTAATTTTTCAGTTGCAGGAAGTTCTTTAAATAACAATTTACCACTGGGAAAGGCTACCCTTAGTTTTTGCATGGCCCATTATAAATGTCCATAATTGATATGTAATCCTTGCAAATAGTACCCTGTTTAGATGTAGCATGCACAACCCATAGGAGGTGATGATACTTCATAGGACAATGCCATACAAACTAATAACATCTGCCGTTTATATCAAAGCCACCAGAGAGCTGTGTTGGCATTATTTTTAAGCAGACTTATTTTATTTTATTTAGTGCACGCTCTATTGAGTCAGACTGCCAAAAAACAAGGCGACACTTTAAAGCATTTACAGGCACTTCACCCAAAATGCAAGCACTTTTGAACCTTGAAAACACAACATTATAATTGAAGCGTTTTCAAGCACCCGTAAGAACCCTGTCTTTTGTACGGAACCTTGGCGTATTTTACACATCTTTTTAACCATTCTTTGTTGGGTTTGTAGTACTGAATAATGTTACTAGCGGGGGAAATATGTCAGAAGAACTAAAGCCACTCTCTTACTCAAATTGATCTGCATTTCTATATGAAATGAAATGATGAAATGATCTGCATTTCTATAGCGCTTTTCAAGTCAATGACTTCCCAAAGCGCTTTACATTGTGCTTCACATTTCCCAATAGCGGCCGTGATCTGTGCAACCATGTAAGGCGCTAACCTGCTTATTGGGGGTAATAGGGGGTTCAATGTCTTACCCAAGGACACTTCGACATGTAACACGGACAAGCCGGGATTCGAACTGGGATCCCTTAATCCTAAAACGATCGCTCTACCTCCTGAGCTACTGCCGCCCCCCCGAAAGATTAAACTGTACTTGAACAAAAGTTAAATTTCCCAATGTCACATTAACACACATATTTACATTTGTTTTATTATTAAATAAAGAACATGAAAATAGAAAGTTTTTACGGCCTCAACGTTTTTCAATTTTGGACAAATCTGGACTGTTTTAGACTTGATTTTCTTCCAAAAGAGGATGTCTAAAATAGTCTGTGATTATCCAAAAAGGACCAAATTTAGTCCAGAAATAGCTGTTGATATGTTTGCATTGTCAAATGTAGCTTTTAAAATGTTGTCTTTTTCCTGACTTTTTTTTATCAACTTTCACTTTACAAATAAAAAAGATGTCTTTAGGACAGAATTTTAACTTGATTTTAACGCATTCAAAACAGTTTTTACTGCAAAACATGTTTTTTTTTCTCCAATAGCCACTTTCAATCCAAAATGAAAAAAAAACAGGATTAGGAGAAGTCTTTTTAACAAGTTTTCACGGCATAGAAAGTTGTGTTATTTCGAATGGTCAGTTTACAACCCAAAGAAGATATATTTAAGACGGAATATTTACCGCTTTCAATGTCTTTTCCGTTTTTACTGGAAAAATTTGTTTTTTTCCAAGACATTTCATCAACCGTCACGTTTCAATCAAGAAAGGTGTCTTTTAAAAAGAACCTTGGTCATGAACATAAGCTGAGTGTATATTTGAAATGAGTCTATTTTTTTGCAAACTGGATCAATCATGAAAAAAATGTTCAAAATGTCAGCCTCTTTCTGTAATAATTGTTAATAATATTTATATTTCCAAACTGCAGCTGTGTTTTGGCTAGTGCTGATTCACGCAACTCTTGTTCAGTTTTTATGCCGTGTTTGTTCATGTCAACCGCTTCCTCTTTTTAGTGACTGTCAACAAAGCCAGCTGCAGTTTTCATTTCTTTGTTTGTGTGTTAGGGTGCTAGCTAGCAAGGATTATAGAGTTTGTACAACTTTTTAATGGCCAAATTGAAGTATTTTTCAAGCCCTTTCAAGGCCAATTTTTCAAATTTCCCAGTATCCAGCGCCGATCAAAAGAACGTTTTTTGGTTGTTGACTTTGATTACTAAAATAAAGACGCTATCTTGCTACAAGCACAAACTTTGTACTAGTTAGAGCTGTTCCTATGTATATTTGTTTCTCCATGTGTGTCAATGGGCTGCTATAGATTGACATGAATTCTGCCATTCTGCTTCAACAATGCACGCGTGACTTGACTACCATGAAAAAATGAAATTAAATGATCTGCATTTGTATAGCGCTTTTCAAGTCCCTGAACCAGCGACCTCCCAGTCTCGGAGCGGGCGTCCTACCATCTAGGCTACAGAGCACTGAAGGGTTAATATTTTTATTTTTTATTTTACTGTTTTTCATTTTGTTGCTCTACTTTTAATTTGTTCAGTGTGTAAAAAGCTAAAGTTGTTTCGTATTTTACAAACGTTGTTTGTGGATGTGTGATTATTTAAATTTATATTCCATGGGATCTCCTGCTAAAGATGTAAAATGATAAATTACTAAATAATTTGGTGCATAATGTTTTATTATTATTGAAAATATATCAATCAAAACACAAAATATCTGAGGATCCATTTGGAACCCGAAAGAGCCGGCCGGCTCTTCTCGGTGAGCCAAGCTAAAACATCCAGTTTTCTAAATAGAGCTGTCCTTTTGGGTGCACCCAGTAGGGGGTGGTGACACTTCACATGACAACGCTATAATGACAAGCCAATAGAGCAGGCGTTTCGGCGTCATTTCCATGCACTTTTGTTTTGTATTATTTTTTGATCTATAAAGTCGGATTGCCAAGAAACATGGCAATGGGAATGAATTCAAACATTTTCAAGCTCTTCACCTAAAATTCAAGCATTTTTGTGACCTTGATAACACAACATTAAAAACTTAAGCCTTTCCAAGTATTTCAAGAATCCATACGAACCCTGTAGCAAACATTACCTGTCCTTGTTGCGGTTGTGCGATAATGATCTGTCCGGGCTGTATGGTAGTGGCGGCCTGCGTGGCGTTTTGTTGGCCCTGCTGAGCGCCGGGCTGCTGCGCCAAAGTAAAGTAGTACTGCACCGGCTCTGCTGGCGCCACCGTCTGGCGCATTTCCTCCTACCAAGAGAGAATAGGAGAGTCAGCATGTATAGTGTCCCCAAAGGGAGCTGCTGATAAACAACTGATGCGGTCCAGACACTGGATTCATCACAAGCCCTACTCCAGAAAACGTGTGTGTGCTACTTGAACTTTCCAGAAGAATACAAGACGCTCAAATTTAAAACAAATATTGCACACTACATCCTTGCATAATATACTCAGAAGTAGGCATGCGCAATAATTCTCTCTCTCTCTCTCTCTCTCTCTCTCTCATTTTTTCTAAACATTTTTATTTCTCTCTCTCTCTATTTATATGTAATTTAATCATTTCTGTCTCTCTCTCTCCATCAGTCTCTCTCTGTATCTATCGTTTTCTTCATCTTTCTTGATCTCTTTTTACACCTGTTTCCCTTCTTTTTATCTTTCTCCCTGTCTCTTTGTTCTTTTTTTCTCCCTCTCTCTTTTTCTCTCTCTCTCTTTTTATAACTACATCTTTCTTTCTCTCTACATATAACTAATCTGTCTAATCCTTTCAGTCTATCTTTCTCTATTTCATTTTTTCTATCTGTCTCACTTTCTTGTTTCTCTATCATTTTCTTACTCTCTCTTGACATCTTCCTTCTATTATTTTCTCCTTTTCTCTCCGTCTGTTTTCTCTCTTTTTATCAAACTCTGTCTTTCTTTTCCTCTACATTTTCATCTTTTTTTCTCACTATATTCATCTCTCTTTTTCTTTATCTCTCTTTGTCTCTCCATTGATCCATTTTTGTATTGTGCAGATACCCTTGACATCAGATTTGGCTATAATTGGCCCAATAATTATCGTTCCTCCCTAGGCATTAATATCCTCAGTCCGACATGTATCTTGTGCAAGACAACTCAAAAGAATATTCTGGGCGCCGTGTGGTGATCGTCACCGGAAGCGTAAACAGCCCTCTCCCAGCTCCAATGATGGCACAGCTGAGAGTGTAGGATGTTTACAAGCCCGGAGACGTAAACGTCTTCTCATAGCCACCAAAAATCCCCTCAACATCGGCCGATGTCAGAAGCAATAAGACGCTGCAAACATCCGACTGAAAGCCCTCCAAGGCTCTGACCCACAGCTTCCAGTCAAGGATGTTTACAGCGCCTCCTGGTTGCCAACGGGGGGAACAGCGGCTGCCATCCATTACCCTTCCTCCTCTCCAAATCTAAATATACAGAATATACGTAACATATACAAATTATTACAAGGTTGGTACACCTTTTACACGGCCAAATTGAAGCATTTTCAAGGCCAATTTTTCCAGTACCTTTAAAGGCAGAATTCCGGCACGATGTTTTTTTGTTAAATTTGATGACTTGAATAAAGTTGTTGTCTTGCTGCTAGAGCATACTTTGTGCTATTTCGAGCTGTTCCAAGAAATTATCTATGATCTTTCTGTGTAAATGGGCTGCTATAAACTGACATAAATTCTGTCATTCTTCAACAATGCACGTCCAGCTTCAATACGTCACACTTGGTTACTAACACGGAAAGGGCTCTATAGGTGTTGGGTAATAATTGATTTCAATATGGAAGGAAAGGAAAGAAAGTACTGTACATATAAAAAGCAGAAAAGGAGTCAAATTTTGACCCATTTTAATGATATCGAGTGCTCCAAAGCAAAGGGCATTCAATCTTTCAATCTTAGAGATTGCTGATCTTTTGCTTATTGTTTATTGATCTGCGTAAATTGGGAGAAATAGAATTGTAAATAGTTCATATTTTTGCATTTTTATCATTGATTTATAACCAGGGTTGGGTAGGGTTACTTTAACTTGATTACTTTCAATTACTTTTGGATTACTCCAATACCAAATATGCTAATAAAAGACAAAAGAAACTAAATATGAATAAAATTACTACATTTTGTGCAGGCTTGGGGAGTAACGGAATACATGGAACAGCAAAAATGATGTTGGCAAGCTGTTTGGATTTATTTTCATTTTGTTTCTGTCGCATTTTATGTAAGTTTTGCCGGAGATCAAAGAGATCAAAGCCAGGAGAGAAAGCTTACCCCGTGTTGTGAGTCATAATTATATTCATATTTAGTTGATTTTGTCTTTTAATAGCATATTTGGTATTGGAGTAATCCAAAAGTAATTGAAAGTAATCAAGTTAAAGTAACCCTACCCAACCCTGTTTATAACACTGAAGAGTTAATATTTTATTTTATTGTTTTTTATTTTCAGGGATTTAGTGTTGTTGTTTAACTTTAAATTTGTTTAGTGTGTAAAAATCTAAAGTTGTTTCGTATTTTACAAATTTCAATTGTAGATTTGTGAATATTTTTTATTTCATGTGTCTTTTGGGGATACCCTGCAAAACATATGAAATTACAAATTAATTTGGCGCTTAATGTTTTATTATTATTGATAATGTATCATTAAAAACAAAAAAATCTGAGGAACCATTTGGAAACAAAGAGTTAGCCGAGCCAAAAAAGCCAGTATTCTAAATAGAGCTGTTCTTTTGCGTGCACCCAGTAGGGGGCTGTGATGGTTCACATGACAACGCTATAATGACAAGCCACAGGAGCAGGCGTGTTGGCCTCACTTTCATGCACTTTTGTTTTCATTAATATCGTGTTCTATAGAGTCAGACTGCCAAGAAACATGGCAATGGCAACAATTTTAAGCATTTCACCCAAAATTCAAGCATTTCCCAGACCCCGAAATGACAATATTAAAATTAAAGCATTTTCAAAGATTTCCATGTAAATAAGACAAAAGTAAATCTTACCTGTCGCTTCGGGGGCTTCAGGTCGTCCCGGGGAACAATGTCGATGAGGAAGTCAAACTGGTCGAACTTGGTGATTGCCATGGCGATGTCGTTCCTCTATAAAGGTGGAAAATATTTTTTTCTTGTTTAAATGGTGTCTTACCGATCCATTAAAATAAATAAATAAGAATTCTTTTATTGCAAAGAATATATGCAGACAAGCAGCTTTGACAAACTTTCCTGACTTATTAACTGAAGGGCAAAAATGACTATTGTTACTCTTGCGCAGACTCAAATCAAGCTGATTAAAAGTCGGCCATACGTTTCCTTTCCCTTATCCAGCACCACCAGTGTGGAATTTTCCACAGGATATTGCCCCCCCCCCTTTCATTGTAACCCCCTCCTTCCATTGTAACCCCCACCCAGTGCTAGCATTAGGAAAGCTATTTATAGTGGCTTGATTAATATCTAGCCACAACACCAGGTCACACATTCACACTCTGTCCACTGATGAGCGTTGTCAAGTTCATGTAAGCGATTGGAGCTGATTCTGAGTTTAGCCGCATCGCCCTCTAAAGGGATTTTGAGGCACAGATAGCGTGATATAGTTAGCATTTCATCCAGTGACTTTGGCAGCCCAAAAATATTTTGAGGGGAATTAATAAGGAATAGGTGGCTGCTTTTAAGTTCATCTTCCAGTTTGAGCCGCAGCGCCATCGAGTGTCGGCACGATAACACAATACAGTTATCAGTTCGTTGTGTGGTTTTGACAGCCTAAAAGTGTTTTTCAATAATGTTTACAATTTTTCTACCTGTTTTGTGGCCTCCTTTAGCACAGAATTTGGTCATTTTTAAATCATAAACCATGCCAAATTATTAATTAAACATAAATTTCAGATGTCGTTTGCTGGACGTCTGCTTTCAATCGAGTCCAGATTTCCGCTTTAGCCTCATGATAACTCTTACCGTGAAATCAATTTTAGCGATATGCTAACAAACAGTCCAGGCATGCACTTGACCTACATGCTGACAATGTTTAGACATCTCTTAAAGAACATGCTAACATAAAGTGCAGGCATGCTCTTTTGCCACAGGCTCACATAAAGTCCAGACATGCACTTAAACAACTTGCCAAAATAATATCCTGGTATCTACTTTAGCAACATTCTAACATCAGAGCCAATGTTTAGACATCCACTAAAGGACATTCTTACATAAAGCCCAGTTATGCAATTTAGCCACATGCTAACATAAAGTCCAGACATGCACTTTGGCAACTTGCTAAAATATTGTCCTGACATGTACTTTATTGATATCTGAACATCATATTCAGATATCTATTTTAAGCAACATGCAAACATATAATACAGGCATGCACTGTAGCCAAGTGCTATCATAAAGTCCAGACGTCTACTTTAATGAAATGCTAACAGAGTATCCTGTCATCCACCTATCAACATGCTTACTTAATAAAATGTAAATTACAAATGAAATGATGCTGCATCCCACCTCTACGTAATCTCTACGAGGCATGTGAATCGATAAAGCGTACATAAGGGCTTTCGTGTTCTGCTTAACAATTTTCCCTTCTTAACAATCCTAAATTTTGACTTCCCAACGCTTCCCATTGCCGCCATTTCCAGGGTCCGGCTTCAGGCTCGAATGGCGACATGGAAAATGGGTCAGCGGCACTCGGCTCACTTTCAGACTCAGTAAAGCGAAGGCAGAATGCTTCCTCGGGGAAGACAAGGAATAAAAACGAAAGTTGGGTCCGAGAATGACCTGCAGGGTGCGTCGCTTGTTGTCCTCTGTGTGGATCCACGCTCGCAAGGTTAGCTCCGTGATGAATATCTGGGCCGCTTTGGCAAACAGAACCGGCGCCTCGGCGCTGATCATCTGTGGGGCAGGAAAAGAACGCTCAGTAAGGAAGATAATCTGAACTCTGTTTCTAACCAAAACAGCAGCATGTCCTCCCTAAAACAGTTTTTCTCAACCTTTTTGAAGCCATTGGATACTCTTTTTTTCAAATTCAAAAATCTGAAGGAAGACTATTTGTTGAAAATGAATATTTGGCACCAGTTTAATGTGTTTTTTTAAAGCTTAAATGATCACGTTGCGAGCAGCATGGCGGCGCAGTGGTTAGCGCGTGTGCGGCACAGTTCTAAGGTCATGAGATCGAACCTTCTGTGTGGAGTTTGCATGTTCTCCTCGTGCTTGCATGGGTTTCCTCCGGGCACTCCGGTTTCCTCCCACATTCCAAAAACATGCATGTCAGGTTAATTGGCCGGTCCAAATTGTCCCTAGGTGTGAATGAGTGAGTGAGTTGTCTGTCCCTGTGTGCCCTGCGACTGGCTGGCAACCAGTTCAGGGTGTTCCGTGCCCACTGCCCGAAGAAAGCTGGGATGGGCTCCAGCACCCCCGCGACCCTGCTGAGGATAAGCGGTGCAGATAATGGATGGATGATCACGTTGCCTAAATTGACTGTTTAACGTTTTTCTTGTAAATTGTAGTCATCTTGGCTCAAGAGGTAATTCAGAGTATTCTCATCTCATCTCATTAGCCGTACCGCTTATCCTCATTAGGCTCGCG
Source organism: Urocampus carinirostris (assembly GCF_059441175.1). Lineage (NCBI taxonomy): Eukaryota > Metazoa > Chordata > Actinopteri > Syngnathiformes > Syngnathidae > Urocampus > Urocampus carinirostris. Next base: position 3,235,189 of record NC_142350.1, on the reverse strand, counting down.
GGGGGGGGGCGGGGGTTGGGGGGGGGGGGGGGGGGTGGTGGCTTGAGCCCATCCCAGCCATCTCTCCGGGCAGTGGGCAGGGGACACCCTGAACTGGTTGCCAGCCAATCGCAGGGCACACAGGGACAGACAACTCATTCGCTCATTCACACCTAGGGACAATTTTGGACCGGCCAATTCACCTGAAATGCATGTTTTTGGAACGTGGGAGGAAACCGGAGTGCCCGGAGGAAACCCACGCAAGCACGGGGGAGAACATACAAACTCCACACAGGTAGTCTGGAGCTGCACAAGCGCTAACCACTGCGCCACCGTGCTGCCCCCTTCAGAGTATTCATTTTGTTTAATAATTTTGGGCTTTACCTTATTTTAAACATGTTTTTCTTTTCTGTTGCTTTATTTTTAACCCATTTTTTTTTTAGAAAAATGACAAAAATACTTGAAATCAGTAAAAAAAAATATCTGTGGAACAAAAATGTATTACTGCAATTTACATTTTTTTCAAGAAATATTTCTACTGTGTTTTTATCTTGTTTTTCTCAAAACAAATTAAGAAAAATAATACTCAAAATAACCAAAAATTATATGGCAAAGAAAGAAACGATTTAAATCATTCTAACATTTTTAAGTGAAAAATTCGGAATACCTTTTACCTTGTTTTTCTCGAAAAATAACAAAAATGATCCATGGAATAAAACAACAAATTTTATTTCTTTTTTTCCCACAGTAAAACATTTTGACTGTACTGTAAATAACAAAAGTAACGATTACAACGAACAAAAATTACTTGTGGAAATATATTTTTTTACTAATTTCTAACATTTTTCAGGTATTTTCTTGTTCCTTTTAAAAAATAAATTATCAAAATAATGTGCAACTTTTTAACTTTCCTTTTGGGTTTGTTTTTTGGAGTGCAGCATTAAACAGCTTTGTCAAACAAAATGTGTTAATAATAAGATTTCCTCTCATGAGCAACTAATAAGTATGAATGAATATTACAGTGGGCATGTTCTCCTCGTGCTTGCGTGGGTTTCCTCCGGGCACTCAGATTTCCTCCAACATTCCAAAAACATGCATGTCAGGTTAATTGGCCAGTCCGAATTGGCCCTAGGTGTGAATGAGCGAGCGAATTGTCTGTCCCTGTTTGCCCTGCGTCTGGCTGGCAACCAGTTCAGGATGTCCCCTGCCCTCTGCCTGATGAAAGCTGCGATGGGCTCCAGCACCACCCCGCGACCCTGCTGAGGATAAGCGGTGCAGATAATAAAATGAAATCGGGCCATTTCCCGTGCCACATTAAACAATGTTGCACAGTAGTGTGCCCCGGTACACTCCTTGAAAAAGACTCCCTTAGATTGATAAGCCAATGTTGTGCACATTTGAACACAGTCATAACAGTAGCGAAAAAAAGAGTCTGCATATTACGGCTCTCAAAAGGGAACTCGCTGTCCTGACATAGACGCTCGTGATCTCCTGATCTCTTTACTGCATTTAAGCTGCCGCTTAACGGGCCAGGCCGTTGCTCTTGACACGAAATGGGCTTCGCCGATAATCCGAAGCTAACCAATAACAGCTAACGGCTTCTTTTCTCGTACCTTCACGTCCTCGTCCAGCTTCATGATTTTCTTGATACGGGCCAGAGGCAACTCCTGCACCCGAAAGTCCTTCTGGAAAGGATAAACCGGTTTCAGAAATGGGAAGGCTAACTTCAACTAGTGCCTTATGAGCCAAACAACAACCCGACGGCTAGCCTGGATTTGAGCAGACATACCACAGTCAAGTTCCGGATCTCTTCCATGACGCGAGGCCAGAAGGACTGGAGAGTCTGCTGGGCATCGCTGCCGCCCGCGCCAAACGAATCCGCTGACATGATCTAGAAAACTGCAGGAAAAAGGAAGACAAAGTCACACCGTTGGTTAGCTATCAGAAAATGAAAAATGGACAGTGAACTGATGAGATTGGTGACAGAACGCTTATGACGGTTGTTAGCAGCTCAGGAGCACCTCTAGTTTAGCCATCATGAATGTTTTGTCTAAAACTCGATATTTCACACACGTGCTCAAGGATTTCTTTTGGTCTAGGATGAAAATGGTGGTCGTAAGAAAAATACAAATACAGGCTATACAGTTCAGATCTTTATTTGAGCACTCCTAAGAATTTCACATACTTGCACGTGCACTAAAAGGAGCCTGACAGAGGCTGCAATGAGGATTTCAGTCATAAGATGGCGTCAGCAAGTACAATAATTTGAAGTAAAAGACATTACTTTAGGGACTGCATTAAAAATAAGTAGAAAAATGATAAATGACAATTCTGATGACATTGTCAGGATGACAGAACGATCATGATGGTAAATAGCAACTGCAATGCACAAAACTTCAATAAGTTTTTAAACAAGTGTTTATTGTTTTTTTCTTTTTTTATGAAACGCAAGTGTGCTCCTTTTTGGTAAATTGAAAAAGCTTACAAATAAGATAAGTTTCACATATTTGGTGATGAAAGAAGTCACTGTGTTGCATTTTTAGCTAGCACAAGCCTATAAAACGACCTTGGAGTCTCATAGTGAACTCCCCCCCGTAAAAAATGTTCTTTATAAACCAGGCTTTCTGCACAATAAAGTGTACTGCACTCAAGGTCAAGATTAAAATGATGTAAATTCCATGGTTAAGGTTTTGTGTATTTCCTAATTGTATTGATATGGTATACATTTTATAGGTCAGAAAAACAATAACACACCAAGTGTTTCGCTACAAAAAACACTTCTTTGCCTTTTTGCTCTTTGAGCTTTCAGCACAGTTTTTGCAAATTTAGTGGCTAAAAGGGGAAGATATTATACATCCATCAATCCATTATCTGCACTGCTCATCTTCACTAGGGTCGCGGGGGTGCTGGAGCCCACCCCAGCTTTCTTCAGGCTGTGTGCAGGGGAGATCCTGGACTGGTTGCCAGCCAGCAGCAGGGCAGATAATATTGCTTTAACTCCTATTGTTTCAAAACCCATTTCATGACAATGCGTTGCGTCGGCAGATACTTCAAATCAAATTAAGCAATCATTATTTTCCTCCTGGCACGGCCCCGCCGCAAAATTTTAGATATCAAAATCTTTGCCTACCCCTAACCTAAGTCAAGAAGACAAATGTCCTTCCCTTTGTATCGCCGTACTATTAAAGCAGAGGGCGCAATAAACATTCCAAGTGTGGTGTCCCGGACTGAACCCAAGTGCTAGTTGGCAAAACAGAAGAGTAGCATGGTGGTATGCCTGACGCACCCAGGCTTATATTCAATCACACACTATTATTATCGGCACATTCAAAATAAAGCCGGAACAAAAAACAGTCTTCTATTCTGGTCCTGTCTGGATGGTCACCAACATTGTCCCAAAGAAGCGATTCACCTTGCTAAGGAGGAAGTCCGTCTGAAAACGGATCCGGCGCCAGTTACTACGGTATGCTAGGAATCTGCTACTGTGGGGGGGATGCTAGGTGGCTTGTCTGAGCACGCTCGACTCACGATGTCTGGACTGCGGTCTTACGTTTGAGAAATGTGGGCGCCTAAGAGCCACAAGGCTTAAAAGTGGGTATGGGTACACAACCGCGAATAGGGGTAAAAGTACTCACGGTGTAGGAATACACACCAGGTGTTTTACAGTATCCAAGCCATACAGTTAATCCACTATAAAAAATAAACCCCAGAAAAAATACTTAACTCATTATCATCCATCAACCACTTATCAGGTCCTCCCCAATCAATTTGTCCAGCTCTTCCAACAGGACCCCAAGGTATTCCCCAGGGCAGCTGAGATTGTTTTCATCTTGTCCTGGGTCATCCTCAGACCCTTTCACTAGGGAGGCACCTAAGAATTATCTGAACCAGATGCTTGAGCAACCTCAACTGGAGCTTCTGAATCTAAAAAGCAGGTGCAGGTGTGGCAATACATGCTAGGTGTACCTGCATTGTTTTACAGTACTTAGGCTAAACAGTTCAGATTTTTTAAAACAAACTCCAGAAAAAATATATTACTCAATACAATCCCAAACCCCCGTGTCCTCAACCACTTTATCCAGTTAATCAAACAGGACACCGAAGCATTCCCACGCCAGCTGAGTTTCTACAGCGTGTCCTGGGTTGTCCTCAGAACCTCTCACCAGGGGAAACAAGAGCCGTTGGAACTAAATACCTCAGCCATCTCAACTGGAGCTTATCAACCTCAAAACAACCCTAGGTGTAGGAATACACATTTGGTGTACTGGAATTGTTTGATGATACCAATCAGCCACCATTTAAAGCAAATATGAGAGAAAAAAATCTGTGCTCAATATCATTCAACATCCACTTATCATGTCTAAGGTTCCCTCAACCACTTCATCCAACAGGACTTAAAAGATATTCCCGAGCCAGCAGAGATTGTCTCTTCAGCGTGTCCTGAGTTCTCCTCAGAACCTCTCACCAGGGTGGAGCCAGGAGGCATCGCAACGAGATAATTTCGCCACTCCAACAGGAGCTTCCTCAACCTATCTCTAAGTGTAGTGAAATATATTTGTTGTTGGGCAGCAAGGTGACCGCTGGCTTTCTCTCTTTAATGCGTCAGAGATGCCGCGATGGCGATCAATGGTGTCCCTTGTAGCTGCCCTGACAGTCGAGAGATTGACCTTGACAACAGCCCGCTAGCTTGCTGGAGCCGACGTTTTCCTGCGACCACCGATGCGAGAGAAGCATTCGATTGTGCCGGGCGCTTCAATCAGCAAGCGGCCCCGTGATGACTCGGAACAAGATGGCCTTGTCCCCAAGCGAGCTTTCCCCTCACGCTAACCTGAACAACGCTAGCCATTAGCACTGGAAACAAAAGGAAAACTTTTGCTCCCCCCACATACTGATCCGCTAGGCAGACCGTGTGAACTTTGATCTAAATACACAGGAGGGTCGGTGATAAGGGGAAGAAAAATAAGTATAAAGCAGGCAAAAACATTTCTCTACAGCTGTAGGAATGCTAACATTGCCATCACAACAATAGCTTAATTCTTGTGCTAATATTTCAGGTGAACTTGACAGATGTTTAAAACAATCTAATTTCACCTAGCTACTTAAGAAATATATTCAATCTGTACTGTAAAGTAAGAATCAAAACAATTTTAACATTTTTATAGTACAGCTTAGGTTGCTAAATGAAGAACCGTGGACCGCCTATGGCCCACTGACCACAGATTGGACATCACTACTCGTCAAGTCACATTTATTTGGATAGCCCTTAATCACAAAATGTCTAAAATGACTGCACAGACCACAGTTACTATTAAAATGACGCAATATACAAAGGTGACCTTTAGGGACAAATGTTCATAGCCAGTAAAACTGCTTTTGCGTCTCAAAAAATCAGATGAGCTAACACCGGCTAGCACAATTTTTTCGCCCTTTTCCTTTTTTCTTTTCTTTTGATCATCTGCCATCCATCAAGGCTTGTATTTCGAGTTAACATGGCAGCCATTTAAAATGATCCAATTTCAAATCTACGTTAGTACTATAAACAATGTGTTGTTCTTCCAATGGATATTGCAATAAAATATTTTAATTTCAGGGCTCAATGTTAAAATCAACACTCTGATTTCACACAAATTTTCATGCTTAATGATGTGATTATGATTTTATTCAAGAGATTTTTGTGATGGGAAATATTTAGAATACAAAATATGAAATGTTGGCGATTGATACACGAGAAGACTTTCCACAGTGACATCCACAGATAAATTTCTTTCAACAAGGTAAAAATGAGTCAGGTGTCTGGTTCTGCGGCACCGACATGAAACCAGGCATTCAAGGCATTGTGTGTATTATTTAGCTCTTCTTAGTAGTTAAAAAAGTGTATTCATTGAAAAAAGTAATATTAATTCAAATAATGAGCAAAAACAGTTCAACTATCATATGATCGTGCGGTAGGTCAAGAAATTCGGATTCATTTGACTTAACATGAGCCTCACTAAGAGGAAGCTGACATAATTGTCCACCACCTTGCTTCTACGGGTACCCCAAAGGCCAAAAACCTTGTAAAAGGCAAGGCAGAAATAAGAAGTGAAGAAAAATAGTGCCTTTGAATCTCTGTAGTGTGCATTCTTCCTTGTGCTTTGTAAAAATTGTTTTTGGTTGCACTACACAACACAGCGACACCTATTGTTCAAAGAATACATACTGTCCCTTTAAAATACGTATTTTTTACTAATACTTAAAAAAATTTTCATTGATTTGAAATGAAGGTAAACCAGGAGACCAATTCCGATTAGCATCACTGATCTGAAATGTTTCTTCAAAGGAAAAACACATATTCTGATTAGCGTCCAAGCTAACTTTGGAATAGGCTGCAGTAGAGGACGTTTATCATCTCCTCTTCCCTGTGGTTGTCCTTTCGGATTGGACGGTGTCGAATTTCCACCCGCTGGCGTTCACCTTTCTGCCTTCTACCTGACACCATTTATAAAAGGAAGGCAATGACGCTGCGCTGAATCAGCGCCGGCGCGAATGTCCCTCTCAAGAGGCAAAATTAAAAAAAAAACACAAAGAGTTCCCTTTTGTTAAGTTTAAACTTTGGTAGACACTAAAATAATAATAATAATAATAATAATAATTTCCTTGTATTGTCATTCTGTGTAACAATGTACACAGAACGAAATGTCGATTGCACCTGACCCGTTGTAGCGAGCCGATGCAGCCGCAGCCAACAGAGGGCGCCGCTGACCACTTTTTAAGTCCTAGGAATGACTCGGCCGGGGCGCGAACCACCGACCTCCCAGTCTCAAAGCGGGCGCCTTACCATCTAGGCTACTGAGAGAAGACATCAATTGATCCTGAACCCGAAAGGAGACTAGGGAGAGAAGCCTTCAGAAAAGAGTATTCCATTCCCCATTCTTGCTCCCTCCCCTGAGTTCCTTCTTTTTATTATATCTTCAAGGTTGAAAAAACAACAACAACAGATCAACCCTAAACAGTTTGGATATCAAAGAACAGCAATGTCATTGGCCGATAGCGACAATGAAGTAATAGGCAAAACAACCAGAAAAACAAAAACGCGTGCAATAATAGCCAGAATAAGAAACTTGCATCCTATGCCATTATTAAAAGCAGAATAAACTTATAACTTTGTAGACAAACGTTTCCTTTTCTGAGAAGCAGTTTTTCCAAAAAGGGTGATGCTGTGGTCCAACAAAAGGGCAACAAAAGGTGGACGGCTTCTTTCCTCGGGCTTCGCGACCTCGGCATGACCTTCCTGAAAAACAAAATTAAAAACGCATGTTCCCCTGCGCTAAAGCCGTCGTCTTTAGCAAAACGACCTTCAAAAGGTCAACAAACGGGACTAAATCCAACACGCGAGGTCAATCATCTACTGCTAAAGAAAAACAAGTTCCCATGAGCCAACTGTAGATTAACGAGTTCCCATGTGGCCTTTTTGGGACGCAAAGTCATCTATCTGGTCAACTTTGCCCTTGGTCCTGCACATCGCTCATCTGTCAAGGTCATCTGGCAGAAAGTGATGAGGGAGATGAACACGATGAGGGTGAGTTGAGGAGGGGGGTGGACTTTGCACTGCAGCAAGGACTTGTTAGCATGCGGCTAGCACAATTAAGCTCCCTCGCATTTTTAGCTTTCACTTCCTCCACATACTTCCTCACATTCTTGTGACCTTCATCCAGTGCCAGGCCTCTGAGGAAGAAGAGGAGGTGGGGGGAGGGGGGAGGAGTCGGGGGGATGTTTTGTGACACTACCTGCCAAGGTCACCCACTCTAACCTTAGCGCACCAGAAAATGTCCACATCCAAAATCCGGCAGATTTGGTGATTCAACTTGGTTATTTTTAGTCTGCCCCGCTGTTAGAAAAAACAGTGGAAACTTTCAACAGGGGCGGGGGGGACAGAAAGGAGAGGGAAAGGGGGCAAGTCAGGGAAAAGCGGCGCCCTCTAAAAAGATTCCATCGCAAGAGATCAGATCAGAGCATTAGCCTCTGATCCCTTTTCGACCAGCTCATTTGGATGACCAGCAGTTTGGTGTTTTTGTTGTTGTTGTTGTTTTTTCTGGGGGGTCACGAAGACCAGCTGCACCCCACAACCCTGAGGGACCCTCAACCTTCAAGATGGATGTCGCAACTTCAAAGTGTAAACAAGGACGAAGTTGCAAAGGGAATTACTTTTTTTTAAAATGCAACACGGGTCTTCTCAAGTATTTTTAACAGTTTTAAATACATGTTTTTCTGTTAAAAATTCTAAATGTTTTATAACGCGTGTTTTCTGATATAAAAATAAGTATTTTGTAGAAAATGTTGTTGTCTTCCCTTTTATTATATTTTACTTTTTTATTCAGTTTTTCTTTAAATTTAGAACAAATTCCTACATTATTGGATGAATTTTCTGTACATACCTGTTACTAATGTTTATTGAAAGTGTGAAACATACAAATATATATTCTAAGGCTTGAAAACATTTATTAATATATTTGTCAAAAACATTTTTCTTACGCTTTTTCGTAGCATCGAGTTTCCTAATATTTTGCATTGAATATATAATATTTTCCAAATGTGTTTGCATTGACTTGTCATATTTTTGCATCGTTTCCAAAAGCTAAAAGTATTATTTTTGGAAAAATGTCCAATATCATTTGATCCATTTTGTGTTTATATCAATAGTCACAAACATACGTTTGTTCATATTGTTTGTAGAATTGGATTTTCCAAAATTTTGTTTTTATATGTACAGTAATACATTTCCAAATATGTTGGCATTGACATGTCATCTTTTTTCATTGATTTATAAAGTCAGGTTTTTTTTTTTCGTGAATGTTTTCATGCCTTTCCCCCCATTAATTTCTATAGGACTTTTTTTTATCGTTTCATGCATATTACGTGCACATGTGCATTGCATGCATTCATTTCTTCACAAAATTCCCGCATTTTCCCCCTTTTCAATTCGTACAACCAACTTTATCTTTTTCGTGCACATTCTAATACAATCCTTCCTCACAAGCCTGCATTTATTTTCCTTTAAAATTTCTCTCCTCAGAGTTTATTTTTTATTTATCCTCCAGAAGCTTGGATGACTTAAGTGAGCGCACGTCAGATTTCATGCTAGTGTGCATTTAAATACTCAAAATCAAAAAGGTGGGGGGTCTGTGACTTTGAAAGACAACAAGTGACAAAAGTGAATTCTAGGCTACCCGTGTAAGTCAAGGACACAGAACGTGACCGAACCGGACAACGTCATCGCTACAAGTGGACCACCATAAAAACACTTTAAGTACAATTGTTCCCATACGTGACATATTTTTATCGCACTCACCCCCTTGCCCTTCATGCCGGATGGTTCGTCCCGTGTGGATGGAGGTCGGTTCAGAGAGGGTGGTGGGGGGATTCTGTTAAGTGTCTCCTTACAGCTAGAACTTCCTTCCCCAAAAAGCAGCGTCGCTCCTTCACAGTTTTTTGAACAAACTGTTTTATTTTAACCCTTTTCGGAGTCTCCCTTCTTCACTTTATTCAAGTTTGAAGACATCCCCCCCCCATTTTGTTCAGGACAACAGTCGCAGTCCGACTCGCGACTTCAACTGCTTTGCCTTTACGCAGTCAATCTAGCCTGCTACGTCAAACAAGACCCCGCCCCTATGCGAATAAGAGCTAGTCTGTTGGCTTCCAAACGTGTCCGTCACGCCTTCCCTCTACCCAGCCCCGCCTCCTCTGCTCTGACGACTAACTTCCTGCTCTAAGTTACCTTGAGAGGCGACGTTAAAGGTCAGGGTAAAAAAATAAAATGGAAAAATACAAAAACTAAAACGCAATAAAGTTGCCAGCATCTTCAGCTCTTCAAAATAAATAATAATAAATTATCCCCCTCGTCCTTTCGCTTCCGTCCGCGGCTCTTATTTACAATGTCAAAGTAAACGTCTCCTCTCGCCCCGCCCCCGACTCCACCGTTGGTCGACGGGGCGAGAGACGTATTCGGTCGCTCTCGCCGCTCATTGGCTGACTCGGGGCCAGTGACCACCAACAGGCCTTGCGAGCGCATGATTGAAGGGTCCTACGCGCGCAGCGACGCGCATGCATGCGCACTCGCACCACCACTTTGTCCTTGCTTTATCATTCATCCTTGCGGGTAAAATAAATAGCAGGCAGCTTAATAATAATAATAATTATTATTTTAAAAATAATAATAATAATACATTTTAGTATATAATATATAATTACAAATATTATTGCCACAACATTGTGAACATTGTTTACAACAAGATTAGACGTGGCCCACCACAATAAGAACGTAATAACATATTTTAAATGGAAAAATAATATATCTTTTATTCTCTTTTTCCTCACGCTGAGGTTTTGAATTGTTCCTTGCGCGCATGTTGGTTTAAGATCAGGTAATTGTGTCATTGTAATCCTGTGCAGTCCTTTGAGACATGTTTGTGATTAAGGGCTGTATAAATAAATTTGACTTGACTTGACTAGTGGGATAAAAACGCAATGTCGTAAGTGAATCAGGACAATTGTGCAATGAAAAACAGTACAATGGCATTTAGAAGCAATCTACTCCCAAAATAAGAGTAGAAAATAGTGCAATAACAAGAAAAGCAACACCTTTACAAAACAAAAATAGAGAAATTGTGCAATGACAGTATCAGAAACATATTTCCTAAATAGGATTAGAGAAATAACACGTTTTATTTATAAATAGGCAAGAAATATTCAATTGTTTTTTCAAGGACTATCAAAATAATTGTCCACTTATTTACTCTTTAGGTTGATTTTAAAAGATTCTATTGCGCATCGATTTATATCATTATGCAACTGATATCCGGGACACTAGAGGGCAGTAAAAGACAAGCCTACTTTTCAAAGAAACAAAAAAGACAACATCAACTATAACTGCTCAATAAGTTGTCAGAAAGGGAATATGTTTTGATGATTTGAATTATTTTATCATCCGTCAAAACTCTACATGTTTTGGTTAATCAAATATAAAAAAGAACATACAAAAATAAATGAAAATACAATTGAAGCTCAACTGCCCGACTTGCAACAGCCGAAAAACGGGATTATATATTTTTTATATTTAGTTATTCAATCAAATCTATTCTTAACTACTCAGTGTCTCACCCAGCAATTGATTTCCAGGACACAGGGGGGCAGTAAAAGACAATCAAGCACACAAAGAAGACAGCATCAACTACAGCTGCTTTTTTGTATCATGCCAAAATGCCATGTCAGTTTTGATCGACTAAATGTAATAAAGCAAGTTAAAAGTGGAAGTGCACCGATTGGCTGGCCAGAAATTTTATTTAATTACACCTTTTAATGGAGCTGAGCCACCTAAACATCGGAAGACATAATAATATTAACAGCTACACATAGCTGGCGCACTGTTCGAGGACCAAACTTATTATTAGACAAGGATGTGGAAGAAAAAACAAGTTGTAAGGCTAACAATGGCCATGGTCGTTGGCTGCTGCGCTAACAAGGTGACCTTGGCTTCGGGGATGCAAAGACAAACGGTGCTCATGTGCGCATCTCATGGGAGAAATGTTCCATCAGCACAAAAAACTGCAAAACTTTACTAACTTCATTGTTTATTTTGCAAGGTTAATCCTTTTGCATTATTTGCAAAAAAGGTTTTGTATTAATGTAGTATGCATTTACAACTTACGTCAGTCTACAAGCACGACCTTTTTTTCCCATAAAGGGACAGCTGTATTAATGCTTGTATTATCTGTTCAAACCACTTCATTCATTTAAAAAAAAATCAGTTTGAGAGAATTTGCAATTATTCTACATTAAATTATCTTCACTTCACCATCTTGCTACTAAAAGTACCTGAAAGCTTTTCAAATAATTGAAAAGAAAAATTGTGTTTTTAGATCAGGGGATGGTGTCACAATAGTCTGTAGTTTGCAATAGTCTTTGATCTGTGCAGCCCTTTGAGACTCCTTGTGATTGAGGGCTATACAAATAGACATGACTTGACTTGACAGGTACTTTTTAGCACTTGTTATCGGTTGCACAATACAGTACAATGACATCTAGTGCTTAAATCATTCTCACTGTCCCTTTAATGGCTTTTAAAAACATGTTCAATGCAGTATTTAATTTATCCCGTATTTCTTTTCTATTAATTTAGATAATATTTGTGTATTTTCTTCCAACATGTTGTTGAGAAAATGGATGGCTCTGCATTTTGGGTTATTCATGAAGATTTCCGTCCCAATCCATAAATTGAATGGGAAAAACAACAAAAGCTTCTGATCCAAAGCTGTGAAATTGAATTAAATTCACTTTTCTATATGGGTTTCATAATCATACCAGCACGCTTTCCTAAAACATGTCAGCCAGCAATTCATTTTTACAAAAATGAGGTCGAGAAAGGTACCAAGGTCATGGCGGGCGGCGACCTTCCCATGACCTCCAGCGGCGATGTGTTTGGAGATAAACATGGAGGCATGCAGATTGCACCTTTCGGGAAATACGCACCATGCAGGCAAAGCTGACTAGTATTTATCACATTTTACAGTAAATTTAATAATGTACTGTTTGATAAAGGTTTTATCATTGCACCGTAAAAATTAATAACGTACATCAAATTAAGTAAATATTTTGCACATAATTTTGCTGATGGTAATTATTATTTTACTTTTCTGCAAAAAAGGGGGATAAGTCATAAAGCCAATTCTGTTCCAGTTAGATGATTTTGTTATTTAAAGTATTGATTTGTCTTGAAAAGTGATTAAGGGCTATAAAAATAATTAGTAAAATCTAAAAACCGGTTAAAATATGGTGGATTACAAAATTAAAGAAAACTAATTTGGTTACTAAAGAACCTGGGTTGCTGCTTTTGAAGAGCCACGATGACGAAAAAAGATAAGAAAACTTTCAATTCTAGAATCAGCCAACGTGATAATTTAAGTATTAAAAAGACATATTGGTTCAGGGAATTAAATAAAATATTTCGACTGTCCGTAGCCTCGAGAATTCTGAATGACACTTTGCTAGATGATTGCTACTGCTGAAAAGGTACAAAATAAAACTAGAAATAATTTTATTTTAATATTTTCATTTGAAAAACAAAGCTAAAATTTTGGAATTGAGTCTTATACTGATCAGGGCTGCCTGAGAAGGTCTGGATCCTGCCCAAGAGCTGAACTGAGTTCGACATCACTGTTCTACAGTCTGTCTTCCTGTGAATAAAAAGGTTCTGCGTTCTGTTTGTTAAGTTTATTATCGCCCAATATTGAGAAATGCAATCATTAATAAGGGTCGCAATTGGCTGAGATTGACAGATTTGTATTTTACACGCAAATAGTAATTTCTATAGAGCATTTTGTTTTATGTGCATCACAACCTCAGAACCTATTTATATCGTATCTTGGGCGTCTAGTGTATTATCTGAGGACGGTGCTAATGCAGGATAGCTACATTGTAGGTTGTAGACAAGTTGTTTAATATTTGACAACTTTTAGATTTTTTTTTTGTGTTGTGAGATTAACGTCTGACTATAGCATCCTGTTCATACATACACACGTCACTTTTTTTTTTTACAAATAAAGTCATTTCGAGGACGAAGAGGAAAAACCACTTTGTGGGCGAAGAGGAAAGCGTCAATGTCGACATGGAATGCTAGGAAGCTAATGCAAATGCTAACAGCTAAAAGTGGACATTATTGGGGCTTAGCCGTCAACATCAAGTGGGAAGTTTATTAGGCTGGACTCGGTCCTGGCCAAGACGAAGCCAGAACCAATAAAGACAAGGTTCCGATGTGTCATTCAGACCAATCAAACCTCGGACTACATTCCACCAATCAAGCTTTCTTGGTGGCCTCGCGAAGTCACTAGCGCCATTCGGGCTCCGACGGCGGAATGTGAGAAAGTGGTAAAATGGTTCAAAACTGGATCCAAGATGGCGGACATAGGACGTCAGTTTCCCGAGCAGGCCACCCAATAGGCGCCTTACACAGCACGGGGAGGGAAATGGCGCCGATGTTCATCTCGCCTCCAAAACAATAAGCAACGAGCGCATGTAAGGTGGATAGTGTATTGCGCGAACGTCACAGGGAACCAAGGAACGTCCGAACATGTCACGCGAATGATTTAAGACGTTGGAGTACTCACTTTGGTGATGTCGGAGCGAGGACCGGTGTGGCTTGTTATTTATTTATTTATTTCGCTTGCTGGAGTCAAACAAGATGGCGGCGGCCTGACCCGGAAGTAGTTTGTTGCGCGACGTTAAAGAGCGAATGTAATTTAATGTTGTGGTCGCTTAGTATCATAAGTTTAGAAAAATATTCAAAATTAAAATGATAAATATTTTATGTATTAGAGTGTTAACTGATAAAAAAATTTATCAGATTTTAATACGTACTTAACCTAATTGTATAAGGAGCAATATTGGGAGTGCTCATAAGTAACAGCATTGTAAGTTTAATACAAATGTGCATGAATTCGAACCTATGTGGGCATTGGAGGAAAGAAATAAAATATCATTGACACTTATTTACATATATTCACTGTGTTGACAAAAATTCCAGAAAACAAAGCGATTTAACAAATGCAGCAAAACCACATCCTGTTTCAAAACCAACAGACAGAAATAAGATAAAAGAAGTCATCTTGTGTATCTTTTTCCTGTGATTTTATGCTCAATGGTCAGCTACTCATTTCAAATCCATAGCATAGTAAGTGATGTGTACTGTAACTAACTAGTTTCTGGACATGAATTCCATAATGGTGGTCTTTAATTTTTCCAAACTTCTGGAGTACAGTGCCTCTGGGTTTATTCTGCCGTGTCTCTCCAATTCTGCAGGTGGTGAGCGGGATAGGAAACACCCCCCCGAGAGTGGTGGCTGCTCGCCGCTTCCTTGGAAGTGTTGGGAGATGTGATCTTGCTCATTCGGATGACGTGTTGTGCTCATCCGCTGCTGATTGAAATCCACTGAAGAAAATAAATGGGGACATTAGATGGTGCAGCTGGAAAACATTACTAGAACAGGGGTGGCCAACCCGGAGCATTTCCTGTGTGTTTTGGAGGTTTGTCTTCCAAAACTCGCGTGATACAATTTATGACCTTGTTTGCAAGAGCTTGAAAATGATCCTGTAGATAGGAATCGACTGTATTGGAGCAGTGAAACTCCAAAAATATACAAGAGATGCAACTCTCGAGGACTGGGTTGACCACCCTTGAGCTAGAAGTACGTTCCTTACTTTGATAATGATTCCTGTCAAAGTCCATAGGGTCTCGGCGTCCTCTCGGCTGGTACACTTGTTGCCTGTCACCTGCATGAGTCCACTCTCTTCCGTTTTGGTTTTTCTCTTCCCTATAATAGTCTTTGGAGTCCTGGAATGATCTCCTATTTGGCTGCTGTGATAACATTGGCAAGCTTGTCGGACTGATTTGCTGTTTGCAAACAAAAGACTTTCATTTTAACCCAACCAGCTCCAATTTGAATTTTATAGTACCTTGCGAACTGGAACATTTGCAAGGAAGGCGTGGGGTGTTAAAGATAGACTACCTTTGATTGTGGGAAGCGATGAGAATGTCCCATGTTTCCGTGTGGCCCCTGCTGGAAAGCTCCACCTGTAGAGGCCAGAGGAGTACTGAACATGGCAGATGGAGATCCAGCTTTAAACCTGTGGCAAAAATTGTCTAGAAAAGTCAATGACGACAAAGAAGAAAGGAATTCCAACAATAAATGTCTTACCTCTTGTTTGTCTCAGCCAACTCCGCGGCCGTGGCATCAGAAAAACGGCTTTTTCTTTTGTGTTGTTTACCATTGGCCTCGTTGCTTGAAGGACCATTCAGGAAGCGGCGGAAAGGCTCTGGGATATCTGCAAAATCTTTCTGAGGGTTCTGGAATTTGGTGGGGCTGGCCAAATGCGGATCTGCTAGTGGCGTTCCGTGATTGTAATCTCGGAAATGTTTCACGGGTGGGTCTGAAGGTAAGTGAACACTTTTTAGAGGGGCTTCTGGCAAGCCAGGAGATGAGGACTGGTAGTCTTGATGAAGGAAATTATAGCCTGAACGCTGGGAGTGCAGGAGGTCTGAATGCTGGGCCTTAGAGTCTGAGCGATTGGGCTGGTATTCCAAACCTCGGGGCTCGTAGTCCCGACGCTTGAACTGGTAGTCCAAAGTATGCCGGTGGAAGGCCTGATTTTGGGGCGGTGAGTCCTGGTGCTCTGCCCTGATATCAGTAGCCTTGTAGCCAGGGTGCTGAGAGTGGTAGTTTAGATCAATGGAGTCTTGAAACCAACTCTGGTAGTCCGTATGACGAGGATAAAACTCTTCCCTTTCATCTTTATCTGTGTAGCTGGTCCTACCTACATAAGGTTGATCCCAATCTTGATGCACATTCTCGAAGGGCTGGACTCTTGTTTGAGGGAAATCATCCTTTTTCTGACGAGAATCCCTCTCCAAGTCATTAACATTTTTACATTTGTGAAGCAGACCTGCATGTATTTGAAAGGAAAAAAATGCTTAAGAACTGGGTTTCATTTAATGAAAATAACACACATAAAAACTTTTAACTAGTGCTTGAATTTATAGTTGCTTCAACAAAACCGCTACCTAATCCTGATGTCCCCATTTGTTTATTCACCTCTTGTGTTAATGTCTCCAATATTTTTCTTTTTCCTAATTTCCTGTGACAAAAAAAATAGTATTACTATGATTTGTCAAAAAAGACAATATGAGAGGTCCTGGAACTTACTTTGGGACATCCACTCCCGTCCTGCATAGCAACAATCTCCGCTCTAGCGCGAATTATCTTTCCCGATTGCGACACTGTCGCATTCTTGTCCCACGAAGCCAGATCTGGACGGTTTATTTCCTGCAACGAGACTTGACCGTGAGTAAGACTATTGTTCTTTTTTTTAAATCTCAATAAAAAGATATCTGCCGTACAATATATTTCTGCCTGTGTTTTCGTCCAATCACATGATGGATCATTTCTGGTGGGTTCCCTGTGATGTTACAAAGTTTACATGCGTATTGTGGCACCCCACTGTTTAGATTGACGTTCCCGCTCTGCACCTCTTCCAAACAGCTTAATCCTGAAATGTTAGAACACATTATTTGTGACGTCACATCGTTTCAAATTATGAGAATGTCACTTTCTTACCGATGATTGGCTCGTCAAGTTTCAGGTATTCCACATACTGCAGCAGATCAGTAAACTTGGGCATGGTATGTTCTTGGACCATCCTTCCTGATGACAACCAAAATAAAATGCGTGATGACAGGGCAAAAGAAAAATCGATCTAATTAGGCTAAACTGAATACATTTAAACCTACAAAGATTAGCATAAAGTTGGACAAAAAATTAAGGATACACATGGACGCACCAAATTTTTAACTAATTTGTAGAAAAAATGAAGGAGTGTAATCGTCCATCAAAGCCAATTTGGCAGTGATAAATGTGAGGAGACTCACTCAAGCTACATCCAAGGGGAGAAAGAAGATTTTGACATCAAGAACCTCAAGACCTCTTAAAAAAACGTGAACCAAGCGAAAACGATCTACAGCAAAAGTGAGCAAATATGAAGACATTAAAACTGAGAACTGATTAAAGGCTGCAATCTTTGTACCACACTACTTCACAATGCACAATAAATGTGACCAAAACTAATGACATTATAGTGCAGCCTCCGCACCAAAAAAGCATCAACCAAAAAGATAAGCACTAGGTACGAAAGTGCTAAAAATAATCCAGAATCTGGAAAAGGGCAGTTGTCAATCTACAGCTACTTACAAACTACAGGCAATACGTGAAAACGTTAATGTCAGTACAGACAAAAACAAAATACAAGTACTGGACAATTGTATAAGAAAAAAGAGGCAGAAGTATTTAGAAAGAAAAAGAAACAGATCTTTGCGTGGGCAGCATGGTCAATGGCTAGATAGCACGCCGGCGTCACAGTTCAGGGGTCCCGAGTTCATTTCCACCAGCCGGCCTCCCTGAGAGGCGTTAGCATTTTTTCCCTGTGCCTGGGTGGGTTTTCTCTGGGCAATCCGGTTTCCTTTAAAAACATGCATGGCATGTTGATTGGCGTGAAATGAGATTGTCTCTCTGTGCCCTAAGTATATCTGGGAAGCAGTCCAAGATGGGTCAGAAGTTGGCTGGGAGGAGCTCTAGCAGCCCTGTCACCTTAATAAGGACAAGAGGCGAGAACATTAAGGAATGACTGGATGAGAGTTGTATTCTCATAAACCAAATCACAAACACTCAAGCGCCTAATCACCAATAAAGATTTGCCACAGAAATAATTTCTGCTACAAGAAATAAAGCCAAGTCGCAATTTACAGCTGCTAAAGTATTCCTTAATCTTAAAATAGCCTGGGAGGAGAGCGAAAAAAAGTGAGGAAAATTACAAACTTGGAAAAGGATCACAGTTGTGGAAAACCAGGCTGAAAAATATCTTGAGACAACGCAATAAATAAAGAACCTGGGTTGCTGCTTTTGTTTAAGAACCAACCAAACTTCTGAATGAAAGATCCATAGACAATTTGATGTTGGCTCCCAGCGCCTAAAGCTACCTTTCACAGTCTGTGACACTCAACCACCAACTGTCTTTCACCCAAAAACTTAGTCCCAGATCCCCTAAAGAATGTGTGCTAAGCCTTCTGCTTTTATTCTCCACACCAGGGGTGGCCGCATGTCTTGCAGGTTTATGTAGTTTCTCTGCTCCACTACAGGTGATTCAAATCACCCCGACCGATCATTATGAAACTCCTACAGTTCGCTAACAAGCTGAGTTGAAGAGAAACCTCCAAAACATGCAGGACATGTAGCTCTCGAGGTCCAGATTGGACACCCCAGCTCTACACCTCTGACTATTTACCCACCAGCCTCACAGACACATTTGTTACGTTTGTCAACAACACCGGCTTGTCTAGCCTCATCTTGATGGAGATGGAGACACTGTGTTCGAAAAACAAACTAATACAGAACACTACCAAATCCAAGGAAGTCCTACTCATCTTTAGAAGGGAAAAATACACGGACGGAGCTCCACTTATCAATGGAGACTGTGTATAAAGTCTTCTCATTCAAACTCTGATGACCTCTTCTGGTCTGCCATCCTCAGAGCTGTGGTGGGGTAGGCCCCGAAGTGACTGCAGTTCCGAAGAGTGCTCAGGATAAAGAACTTGGAATTGAAGCTGTTGATGTACTTCTAAAGTCAAAGTGGAGGCCATACAGCATCACAGTGAGGTATACCGACTGCACAGCTGCATATAGAACCGTACAAAGAGTCATCAACACAGCCCAGAAAATCATCGGCCACTCTATGCCCTGTCATGAGGAAATTTCTAGCTTGTGCAACTGTGGCAGAGCTCATAACAACCTTCAATGAAAAAAGACAACATTGTGGAGAATGGAACTTGAGTTCAAATGGAAGAACCCCAACTGGTCAAATTTACAACACAAAGCAATGACAAAAATATGATAAATGTTTCCTCCAATTTCCTGCAACTCAGTGGTTTTGGATTTCATCTGTAACCTCATTTTGCTCCAAAATGTGTCCATATACAAGTCTCAGAACATAAGGACCAGAGACATACAAGACTTTATCAAACCCAGTTGAAATGAAAGAAAACCATTCTAATTCCAACTCAACCAAATGATACACCAAGGAGTCTCCTACAACTTTTCAATTGTGGATTTTGGTGATGTGTTAGGAGTTCTGCAGAAAACTTTTCTGGCAAAGACAGGTTTAGTCTGAAGACCCATGACCACCCCCGCCCAAGGACAAAAATACATTTGGGTGTGTACCTGTGTTAAAATGATTGAGGCCATTGCGGACCTTAATTTAGTCGCGGGATGATGGGGTTTACTTACCCGCGGCGACGGCGGCCTCCTCTTTCTGCCGAGAATGAAAGAAGAGTGAATGTGATCAATCAGGGCTGATTGGGTCAATAATAAAAAACATACATCTTTACAGGTACATGAGCTAATTTCGTATGTTTGACTCTGAGAGAACCTGCTAAACAAGACCACAAGTTTTCTCCATTTCTGGTGAACGCAAGCTTGATTGTGAATTGGTTTCACAAGAATTACTGTAATGGAAAGACGCAGCTCGCTTTAAGTCTTGGTTGCTGATAGTTGAACAACGTTCAGCAGTCCCCCTGTGTTCATGCTCTATCCGCAATCTCTGAAATGTTTTCCCTAAATCCTTTGTCTGTACCATTCAGACAAAGCAAGGGTGGCAATAGGTGAAAATTGAAGCTCGAAGAAAATACACAGAAGAAGAGACACTAAAGAATAGTGTCAAGTTGATTTGCTTTTTGCTGGGTGTCTTTCAAAACAACACTCAGAAATATTAAGTCCCCCAATAAGGTCAGAGGAGGATAAAGAAAAGCAAATTTAGATGTTGGTCTGTTGGTTGGATCCCTTAACCACTAGAGTTGTAGGGGCACAATTTCCTGTGGTGTGTCTTGGGCAAGTGCAGCTTGGTGGCGCCCATCCCTCTCCAGGACAACAAATTTGAAGATAAAGAAAGCCCAACTCTTATATCTGAATTTCACCAGACAAGAATTGAATTATAGTGGTGGTTCAGCTTAGAACTTGTCCAACATTAACCAGCTCGACCCTGGCCATCATAAGTCACTTCAATTGTACTTACCTGTATATTGTAGAAAAACATGGTTTTATTAAGGTATTATTATATTCATCAGTATTATATACAGCTCAATGTTTAAAACTAAATTGCAAGTGCAAGTAATATTGAAAAAAGGACACTCCATATGGGACAGAATTACAGGTAAGATCTTAAACCCCATAAGTTCGGGGCAGGCGTTTTTTTTAAAAATCCACTTCTTATTGTTTTTTTTATCCGTGCAGCAGAAGAAACTCCAGCTTATACCCCAAACTTGCCATGTTAATACAATCCGTGCTGTAATAACCTGCAACCAGCAGCAGTGAGCGAGTTTTTAGCACAGCGGGGCGCATGACAGATCAGCGGAGAACATCAATTGAACCTTGCTCAGTAGACGCGATCTTGTTCCTGCATGACACCCTTAACAACGTAATTAATGTACTGCTTTTGAAATTGATATTTTTTCTATTGTCTGGGGCTTTAATGATTTCCTTCATTTCACTGGAATGATGACCAGGAAACGAGGCAGCAATTTACAAAGTATCGACAAGTCCAGGCAGCAGAGTCAAAGCTTTTATTCTATTTATATTTTGCACAATTTGTAACCTTTTTTTGTTTGATCATATTTAAAATGCATTTTTAAACTGAGCCCATGCTTTTTAATTAACCCATATGGCATGCATGGTGGCTGTCGAGGTATTTTTTCCCAGATTTAGTGATCCGTCACTTAATCTTAAACAAGTGGTGAATACGGCTAAAACGACTACTTGCCTGTTTGACCCGCTTCCGGGTTCGCTGATTACAGGTATTTTTGGCGTCCTTGGACCTTCAGTTTTAAATATTATCAACATATCACTCCTCTCAGGTGTTGGTTCCAACGGCTTGTAGGTCCGCTTTTATTAAACCTACAGTTAAACGACCCAACCTTGATCCAGAAATCATATAATTACAGACCTGTGTCAAACCTACCGTTTCTTTCTAAAGTACTTGAAAAAGTTGTGGCTCAGCAGCTGAATGATTTTGTATCTGAGAATAATCTTTTTGAATCCATGCAATGAAGATTCAGGTCTAATCACTCTACTGAGACAGCCCTGGTTAAGGTAACCAATAATCTTCTACTGGCAATGGACTCTGGCGCTTCATCACTGTTGCTGCTGCTGGACCTTCGTGCTTGCTGCCTTTGACACTGTGGACCATAACATCTTACTAGACCAGTTGGAAAAATGGATTGGTCTCTAGGAACCGTCCTCTTGTGGTTCAGATCCTTCCTCTCGGATAGGACGCACTGTGTTAAATATGGTGAAATGACATCTGAGCCCTTTTGTGTTACCTTAGGTGTTCCGCAGTTCAGTACTTGGCCCCCTTCTTTTCAACATTTACATGCTTCCATTAGGTGATATTATTCGCAAGTATAATATCAGTTTCCATTGCTACGCAGATGACACTCAACTATATCTTATGATGGAGGAATCGGACCCACTAAACTGTGGAAATTTGGAAGCCTGCCTCCCCGAGATAAAAGAATGTATGTCACTCGACTTCTTGCACCTTAACTCGGAAAAAAACGAAATGTTAATTATTGGTCCATCTAAAATCCGTGACTTGTGCTCAAAAACTGCTCTGAACATTGACAGAGTGACTCAGTCAAAAATGTAAGGTCTACATTTGACCCAAATCTGTCCTTCCAAAAACAAGTTAAGAATATTACAATATTAAAATTTGCCCTATGCTGACCCAGTCCGATGCGGAGATTATAATTATGCGTTTGTTACCTCCAGTCTTGATTACTGTAATGTACAACTCTTCGGTATCCCAAAGTCCAAAATCAAGAGCCTGCAGCTGGTCGAAATGCTGCAGTGAGACTTTTAACTAAGACAAGAAAGTTTGATCACATTACCCCGATTTTAGCTAACCTGCATTGGCTCCCTGTTAGCTTAAGATGTGATTTTAAGGCTCTGTTGGTATTATACAAAATCATGCTTGGACTTGCTCCCTCATATCTTTCAGATTTAATTTCCCCCTCTGTTCCGGTCCGGAGCCTTTGCTCTGAAAATGCTGGTCTACTCGTGATCCCAAGAGCCAAGAACATATCCGCAGGTTCGAGAGCATTCTCCATTCGGGCTCAATGTTGTGGAATGCTCTTCCCCCTGAGATTCGATTTGCAACCTCAGTGTAACTGTTTAAATATAGACTTAAAACACACTTCTATTCATAGCTTTTGAATGACCTATATTTCAGGTTGACAATATCTGTGTATCATTTGTTATTGCAACTTCCATTGCAGCCTGGTCATCCTGGAAGGGGGATAACCTCATGTGCGGTCCCTTCTCAAGGTTTCTTCATTTTTCTCATGTTGAGGTTTTTGAGTTTTTCCTTGCCCTTGTGTAGGTTTTAGATCAGGGGATGGTATAAAAATAATCTGTGGTTTGCAATCATCTGTGGTCTGTGCAGCCCTTTGAGACTCCTTGTGAATAAGGGCTATACTAATAAACTTGACTTAACATGACTTGCCCCTTAGAACATTACATATCTTAATTGTGAGTATACTGTATATTCATAAAATGTCTAGGTAAATATTTTCTACAGCCTAAGTAGAGCTTTGTATTACTCAATAAGTGGAGGCAGTTATTTCCATTGTTTAACTTTCCCACAGAAATCATTCAGCTGTTTCTTTCCCACCTATCAATCAGTTGTTTATCTTTGAAGCAGCGCAGGGTGAGCAATGCTAAAAAATGGTCGCGAGTGTGATAAACTAGTGTCTGAAACTCGTGACAAAAAGTTACCGGACACCAGGGCAGACAACTCTGAAAAGTTGCCTGTCCAGCCATAAAGTTGCCTGCCCCATTTTTCACAACTTAAAACACACTAATCGCAAAAAAAACATTGTTGCAAAGTATTAAGGATTGATAATCAGATTATATAACAGAACAACACTTTAAAATTAAGGTTATTATAAATCTACTTATAACATTCATTACATGTATATGACAACGCTGTTTTCCATCTGCAATCAGTCTGTACCTGTATTTACTTATCTTCATTCATGCAATGTTTGTGTTGCGTCTTCTGCTACGAACCACGTGAACTTCTCTTTCTACGATGCTTTTAATGTATGTTTACGTTTTGTAGCGTCATAAATTTTGTTGGCTTCTTTCGAATCTTTCTTCTGGGGCTTAGGTTT
Source organism: Urocampus carinirostris (assembly GCF_059441175.1). Lineage (NCBI taxonomy): Eukaryota > Metazoa > Chordata > Actinopteri > Syngnathiformes > Syngnathidae > Urocampus > Urocampus carinirostris. The sequence continues at coordinate 3,211,414 of NC_142350.1, read as the reverse complement.
TGGCCTGATTACTAACCACCATTTTTCTTGTGTTCTCTGTGCGTCTACTTTTGTCAAGATTTGTCAATTTAATAGCGCTCTTACTCGTGATATTGCGGTAAGACATTTTCCATTGTGTGACGTCATTACGCACGTACCATATTTCGTTTTGCTATTGTTGATTGCCATGTTCCGAAATTCGAACGAACCGAAATTCCGAAATTTCCAAACCGAACGAAGATTTCAAAATTGGAATAAAGCAAACGTTTGATTTGAAAAGAAATCTCTTGCAGTATTTCTCCGCGCGATTAAGCAAGAGCTCTCCTTCGCTCTTGTTTTGCTTTTATTTTTGTGTCCCAATGATTGTTGTTGGAATTAATCATGTTTATCATGTTCATAAAAATATTTAAATTGTTGCTCCGTCGGATTTCAACACTTAAAGTGAGGCTGGGTTTTTTTTGGGCCCGAGTTTACCTCTAAACAGAACTGCTAAATGAGTTTACCAGCATTTCTTATGGGGAAAATAAATTCAGAACACGACAAAACCGTACCTAAATTTCCAATCTGGAACAGATTCAGTAAAAAAAAACTATTACTTTTGTCATGTAGCATATTTGCTCAAAGAAAAACAAAATACCGAATCACATATTCCCAATTGTCAGATTAAGACTTTGTCCTATTATTTCCTTGGATTGTGCTCAAGAAAATAATTTCCTGGCTGGTCTTCAAGGAATATGAATACCTTTTGGTGTCCAGGTGTGGTCAGGTGTATCTTATACAAACTTTGGCCCCTCAAGGAAACATCGCAAACCTTCAACAACACAAACATGCCAAATGCAGTCAAATATCGCACCCGATTTCAACCACGCTACAGAAGTACTCACCGAACATCCAATGAAGTCCAGTGATGTACTATCTTCGTATGGCGTCGTCAAATCGTCCATTTTTAGTAGTTTTTTTTTTTTTTCCCTTTCGAAATTTATTTTGGCTGGCTGACTAGCTAACGTTAGCACACAAGGCTGAACAAATGAGCTTGCAAGAGTAACTTGTCCGCAGTTTGATGTACAGTAAAGGATTCGGTTTCAACACGAACCATGAACTGAAATCCAAATACAATATAAGTATACGGTCAAACTAAATATAAAACAACGGTTTATTTAAACTTAATAGTTACATTTCACCAGAAACAACGCTAACCATGCAATAATACTGCGAACATTATTTTCCGGGTCATGGTGATGACGTCATCATTGACTTCTTCCGGCCTGGCGGTTTATACGCGCACATTTTTATATTAGACAAGTAATAATGAAAACAATTTCGTTTTATTGAAATGGGGGGGACAACACAAATCCAGTCCAAAACATTTGAATGATTCCAAAGCCACGTTGTTTATTTGGATAGCAACTGATATGTACAAAAAAGGTTGCAATCTGAATGGAAATCTTCACAGTAATTTCAAATATAAGATATTTACACATAGCCGCACGCATATTAATATGTACACTGATGCCTCACTCACAGTTTGAATTAACAGCTAATACAAAAGCAATGACTAATAAAGTTGACACAAAAATCAAATAATAATGAGCGAACATTGCTAAAAATGATAATCCAAATTGGATGTCAGGTGGAGGAATCAGGGAGTTTGTTCAAGCGGGATCGCAGCTCTTTCCGGACCTGGCTCACTCGGGCCAGTTTGCGTTTGTATTCCTAGAGAGAGAAAAAGCAATGCAAATTTCTACAGTAGATAAAAACTAGGGCTGATACCAATACCAATTATTAGTACTAAGAGGATATTTGGAGCAGATATTTTTTGGTCTAGCGCAAAAATTGACATGAGAAATTTTTAATAAAGCAAAAAGAAACAAATAATATTTATTAGAAATTAGGATTTCAACATAACTAACATGACTAGATGAGGGGGTGGTGTAATAATAAGTCTGTAGTTTGCAACAATCGGTGGTCTTTGCAGCTGTTTGAGACTTCTTTGACACTTGACTAATCTTTCACTTAAACCAACAACTAACAAAAAAATTAAAAACGTTTGGTATTCACAATTTTAAACAAAGCCCTCGAACTTTTCATCCTCCGTCTCGGACATAAAAGCTGCACCAAAGCTTCATTTTCAGAGTCACTTTCCGTGCCATGTGGCCCTTCAGGAATTATACCGCCTTCTGAAAACGATCGAACGACGGTCCGAGCAGAAACAACAGCCCATGCGTCCACACGCTGTTCACAAACTGTGGCGAAACCCACCTGGGGCTGCCTTCCACTCTTTGTCAAACAGTGCACCCCTTCAGTCATCCAGCGCTCCCACGCTGCACCTAACGCTAGCGGTTGAAGCTCCTTTGTCACCCCCCAGGATGATAGCAAGAACGGAGTTCATTTGCTTCACTATTTTTTCACATAAACTTGTCAGATGGGAACGCATAGAGTCACAAATCAAGAGCGAAAAAATACACCTGGTCTTCTGACATAAACGTCCCTCAGCCATTCTTTCATCATGCCTTGTCCATTCAGCCCTCTTTATTTGATTGTTTGTATACGATAGCGGAAATGGCAACGGTATAACCAATAGCGGCGACGCTCTCAATTGAAACTTTCGCAGGGAATCCCATACTGCGGTCCTGTGTCACGTCCACCAAAATGGCGCGCTGTCTGATGTGAGCTGCGCCCTGTTTTGAATGAAATCAGAGACTTTTGTGTGCGCCTTATGGGCGTGAAAATATGGTATTAGCAGCAACTCATATAAATGTAAATACTTAAATAGCTCTGATTTTCTTTTTACAATAAATGAATAAAGATGTCAATACAACCATCCAGGATCCCATCCCAAGTAACATGACTTAAATTACTTAAATCAAAAAGTGCATTGAAATTCCAACATAGCTGAGGTATTGATAAGGGTGGGCACTCCTGTTTTGTAGCCAGATTGATGAACTAATGTTATGGTAACAGCTAATCACCTCTACTTTGGCATGCTTTTTATGCTCGCTCTCAATCACAAACACACACGCTTGATTGACCAACTAATGTTATAAGAGCTAATGTATCTGTCCTCACCTGAACGTGCCTCGCTAAAACAAAATTGAAAACTGATTTTTTTTACATTTTCTCTTAATCACACACATGCCTTTCTACCACAGAGTTTTTAAAATCTTGATAATATCAACGGCTTGATTCACATTCAGGGATGTCAGGACATGCAGGGCTGCCGCTCTTTGCAGAATGCAGTGTGTGGAGTCCAGAAAGCTTTTGTTCCAGTGGATCCACCGCGGTGCCTTATCCAATCAGAAGGCGCAGGTTGGATACAGTGTAGACAGAAGGCCGGACATAGGGCGCGAAAGACTCGGGTGTATCTAAAGACAGCCCGTCGAATGAATAAAAATGCTGATACCGATATCTGTCAAATTCCTAACTATAAGTGCTAATAATCAGCCGGCCCAATAATCGGTCAACCTCTAATAAAACCAATCACAAATGGAGAAGATGGTGTGGACATACTTCAAGTTTATGCTCGTTGCGCACCAGGCCGTCGCGTTGGCTCTGCAGGAAGCTGGTGAGGGTCCGCGTCAATTGGCGCCGATCGTCGATTTCTGCCGCCAGGCGACCGCTATAGTCAGCTAGCAACATGCAAGCGTCGTCCACCTGCCGCGACAGACGAGCACCTGACTCCTTGTCTATAAAAAGGTTGAAGCAGCAAAAAAAGGGTTACATTCACGCTTAACGGAATAAAAATCCAATCAAAATGTGTTTGTAATGCACTTTTCAGAAAATGAACAGGGTCTGTACACCTTCTTCTTGGCCAAATTCAAACACTTTCAAGGCCAATTTTTCAAAATTTCCAGTACCTTCAAAGAAAGAAATCCAGCGGCGATCAAAATAGACTCTTTTTCTGTGTCTCTTACTTTTCATCTCCCTTTTTATTTCTCTCTTTCTCCATTTATCCTTTTCTTTCTCTCCACCTACATTCCAATGCTCTCTCCCTTTCTTCCCCTCTCGCTTTCTCCCTTTCTCTCTTTCCGTTTTATCTATTTCTCTTTCTCTCCCTTCACTCCTCTTTCTCCCTCTTAATTCCTTTATTTGCGTCTTCTTTCCATCCCTTTCTTTTTTTCTCCCGTTGTCTCTTCATTTTTCTTTCTCTATTCATCACTTTCTTTCTCTCTCAAACTCACCATTTCTCTCTCTTTTGTTCTCTCCCCTCTCTCTTTATATTCTCTTACTCCTTTCTTTCTCTCGTTAACCCTCTTTTTCTTACTTTCTTTCTCCCTCTTTTGTTCTTTCGCTCTCTTTCTATCCTCTCTTTCTCTCTAATCTACTAGTCTAACCCCGGTGAGAGTGCTTTTTATACCATGTGGCCCCTGAGCTAAAATGAGATTGACACCCCTGTTTTAGATGGTGCTATGGCTGGTGAGTAGCATATCTTTATTTCTTCCATGTAATTGAAAACGTTAACGTTAGCTTCCGTTATCTCTCCTGGAGACTTTTCAGGCTTAACGCCTTCCATTTGAATTTGTTGTGTGCGGGCCGTATGTTTATAACCCCTATTATGTACTGTCCCTCCTTCAGGTGTATATTAGCCCCTCACCCCTGTCCTCACCTGTGATCCTGTGTAACAGTGCCATATCCTGCACCTCGGCGGGCAGTGAGGAAATGCGTTGCCGCAGCAGCGAGTCACCCGAGGTTGCGTTTTCCAACTCCTGCAGCGCCCGGATCAGGTCCGAAGTCTGTCGGGGGCACAAGGGGTTCCGTTACCACACCTGAGGAATATCTAGAGCGCCTCATTGTCCAGAAATTCCATGTTTTCTTTTTTTTTTTTTTTTATAAAGGTCTGAACATCAAGGTCCAATATTCTGGCACAACATTAAAAATACATTTATGGGACAATTTAGATAATGACCTTTGGCATTTATTTAGTCGTCCATTTTAAAATTTATTTATTTTCACGCAAATTTTGTGCTACATTTTGTTATTTATTTCAGTATTTCTTGTCTTGTGCATTTTGTCATGTACTTTATTATGTACCTTGTTAAAATGTTGTTCAAATGAGTAGATTGGTAGAATTGGTTGAGCTTTTCACCTATTGGTCAGTGCACAAACCCTCTTTGGACACTGATCAACCAATAGGTGAAAAGCTCAAACAGTTTGACCCGCCTTATCATTTGAACAACAAAATACATGACAAAATAAATACAGAAACTAACAAATGAATGACAAAATGCATAAATATATCAAAATACCATACATTTAAGTATGGCGTGATTTTTTTTTAAGTGTTCATTTATTTATGTGGCATACATTGTAGCTAGACAACTGGTTCGGGGTGTCCCCTGCCCACTGCACGAAGATGGATGGGATGGACTCCAGCACTCCGCGACCCTACTGAGGATAAGCGATGCAGATAATGGATGGTCGGATATTGTAGCTATTCATTTCATCCTCTATGTATTTCAATATCTGGCAAGAGGGCGCCTCCATATAAAACGTCTATCAGTTTCTTACTACACGGTCAGGGCCAGGACCTGTGGGGTTTCGGTGGAACCGGCAAAGTTGTCGTTGACCGGCTGGATAGACTCGTAAGACCTCTTGGTGGGCTTCTTGTCGCCGTCTGCAATTCACAGAAGACACCAGTGACTTTTTGGGCATTTCACGACAGCCGGAAGCAACCACGATCTTACAGAGAACTTTGGACAGCTGGGCCAGGATGTCGTTTTCGTAAACGGCTCTCTCTTGCCAGATGGACAAAACGCGGCCCAGTTGCTTTTTGGAACCGTCCTCGCATTCCCTGAGGGACAGCAAACACAGTTAACAAAATAGAAGTGATGAGTAAATCAATTATTCAATAGAACCCAGGATAAGACAATGCCTCCAAGTGTTGTTTTTTTTTAAAGTGTGGAATAAGATGTTTTTCTGACCCCTCTGTACAGCAATTTTCCTCCTCTAGCAAGTCATCAACAAATGACAGTATTTGTTTTCGGGACTATAAGGCACACTTTTCAGGCAAAGTTTTACCTTTTAGGTGCGCCTTAAAAGTGGTGTCCATGACTTCAAAATATTCAACATACTGACGCCATCTTCTGGCTGGAATTAACATTGCAGCCTCTGTCATGCTGCCTAATTTGCACATGCAAGTAAGTAACTTTCTTAGATAAGCTTGAATAAACCTCTTTCACCTTTTTAGGGGGTTTGGGTTGGCATTTGGACTGTATTTGAAGCAGTCTTTACCTGACTTACACCATTTTAATCCTAGAAAAAAAAGAAAATCGCATCAAATGCGTGAAATTACTGTACACATCCTCACCCCACCCCGCGTCCTTTCCTCCGGCTTAATGCGTTCAATGGCCAGAACACCAGTTATAAAAGTTAGATGGTTTAAAGATTTTGTTGAATGGTGTAAAGTTGCAGGAGGTATTGGGTTCATGTGTGGCAGCAGGTGGTGGTGGTGGTGGTGGTGGTGGTGGTGGTGGTGGTTGTTTGGAGAAGAATGTGAAGAAGAGCAGGGGAAAGGTGCAAGGCAATAGTTGTGCTGAGTGGATTGTTCAAATGTAGAGATTTGCGAATGGATGCAAAGCGAGGATTGTATGAAGGTTTGGTGGTACCAAAATTGATCTATGGGTCAGAGGCGTGGGGTTTAAAAGTAAGTTAGAGTAAAAGGTTAAATGTCTCTTGAAATGAGATGTTTGCATAGTATGTGTGGAGTGACACGACTTAATAGGTTAATGAATGGGGAAGTAAAGAGAAGAACTGGTGTGGTGAGAGAGCTTGCTGAGAGGGTTGATGAAAATGTTATGAGAGTGTTTGGACATATGGAAAGAATAGATGAAGGCCATTTGACTCAAATAGGATGTACTGCAGAATTGGTAGGAAATAATAATGACAGGAAGGCCCAAATATAGTTGGATGGATGGGGTGAAACGTGCTCTGAATCTGATGCTGGTTAATTTAATGGATGCAAGAGTGTGTGCAAGGGATAGATGTGAATGGCGAAGGATAGTTAAAAATGACTGATATTGACGCATATGATGCAGAGGGGGTAAACCAGTGTATGCTGTTGGGCCTCTCTGCTGAGGAAGTTTTGCATAGCAAAGCAACTCGCGCCTTGTTGTGCTGTTAGCTTAGTGTTCGGTGTCAGGTTGGGGAGAGCGATGTGCAATGAATGTTAGGTGAATGTGAGTATGTGCATGACTAATGGCATTGTCAAAGTGCAGATATGTTATCAGATGAACTACCTCTACTGTAGAAAGGTTCAGAATTGCTTCTTAAAGTAAAAAACACGAAAAATACCTACAAATGTCTAAGTTGCAAGGCCAGAACTAGTGATGAGAAAATGAAACCCCATAAAGCAGTAAAACCCTGCATGGAAGTGCTCCACACACATAGGGGCTTTAAGATGATTCATTTCCTTGACCACACCAGCATATGGACAGAAAAATTTACAACATGCTTGGTGCATGCAATCCAGCTATGGGGTGTACAATATGCTCTGAATACAAAAACACATATTTGAAGAGTGTATTAACAGAGTAACAGAGTAAGAGTGTGTCACAAATTGTTCTTTGTTACTTTGTATCTTTGTACTAATGCAACAAGTGAAAGAGTGAAATTTGGAGGTAAAAAAAGGCGTATACATTTTTTTTTAAAAAACAATATTTTTTCCACAGTTATTGGACTGATATTGACGCAGTTTGTTTCTGACAAAAATTTAACCTGCTTATGAAAATAAACTCTTTCACATGGTACAAATGAAGCAGGGTTGCATATATGTGTGATAGCAAGTTTGTAAAGAATCGGGAGTGCATATTTACGTGATTCCCAGTTCCATAGGGGATTTTTAACTCTGGGGGCGTTTTTTGCCGCTTTTATACCGAACCAAACACAAAGCTTACGAATCACTTCCTGAATCAGTCAAGTGATACACCTGCTTCTTGGGATATCAAACTTCACCACTCACATCATCAACACACACCTAGACTCACGGTTAATGAACCTCTCTTCTAATATATTAGGGACATGCTTTAGGGGTTCGAGCCGAAAGGCACATCCCTAGCCAAAGCAAATTGACGATCAGGACTAATATTTACTGGCGAAATACAGGGATGAAGAAAATGGGATATGAGTGAGATTTGAAATACTGCGTTTAAAACTATGGTTAACTTTGTTGTTATTGTTGCCATTATTATATCATAACTGTTATTATAAATATTATTTTTATTTTCATTGTTGTTATTATCATTGGTGCCGAAGAGATGTTTGGTAACTAGTGGCATTATGACGTTGAGGGATGGGTACTACGAAGATTAGTGTATAAAATATGTGATTGTTGTAAATATTATAATTATTGATATCTGACCTATGTAATAAGTATATCCATGAGATTTTGTTATATTAGACACAAGAGAAGAGGATTTGTAAAATGTATTTAATAGGGAAGATAAAGGGGTAGGGAAAATAAGCATCTGCTTCTGACTACCCCGTTTCGAACATGTTATGTAACATTATTTTGTTGTTGACTCATTGTTTTTGTCCTGTTTTTATTCTAATGTTCGAAATAAAGTTTTCATTCATTCAAAGAGTTCGACAATCGCTTCGCATAGTTTCCTCTGTCCTCTGGATCCACCAACTACACCAATGTACCAGCACAAGGCAATTAATATTTATTGATAATTTTCTTTAATTATACACGTGTTCATTACACATACACTAGTATATACCATATACGATTTTTTTAAACGTTTTTATCTGGGATACCAGGGAGCTAATAAGCATCTGTTACTCCCATCAGGTATACGGCAGATTTAACTTGTTATCCAGCTCGGTGGCCTTGGGGGTAGGGCGCCTGCTCCGAGACTGGGAGGTTGCTGGTTCAAGCCTCAGCCGAGTCATACCTAAGACTTGCAACATTGATACTCATTGCCTCCCCTCTTGGCCCTCTGCATTAAGGGTTGGAATTGAGGGGTTTGGTCACCGAATTACTCCCAACACATCAGCTGGGTTGAGCGATGGGGCTGGGAATCCCCTCCTCTGTACCAATCTACCAGAAAAAGTCAGGAATGTGTTCTTGGCTCTATGTATGTATGTATGTATGTATGTATGTATGTATGTATGTATGTATGTATCACCACCTTAGGTCCGGTTCATGATGTATTTCGAAGCTCGACTGTAATTCACAATCACACCTGTAAACATGTTTGAAGGCCTCGACAATGACTGGGGCAAAATCTTGCGTGAATTCGGGTCCTTTCCGCTTGCTGTTTTGGATGACGTCATTGGCCAGGTAGAGGAAGGTCAGTTTGCGTGAGCCTGGAGCTGCAAAAAAAAAACGAACCAGGACCAAAAATTATTTTTAATTTGGGCTGATCGTGCACAAAAGCATGAAGGCATGCATTTTTTTCTGCAGAGCTCACTAAATACCTTTAACAAGCTCGTTGTACCAAACGTCCACGATATTTTTGGAGTGTTTCCGGTGGTGAATGAGCCATAAGGACAAAGTCTGGACGCTCTGCTGAGAGTTGCTCAGCTCGGATAGTTTCTTCTCCAGAGCCGCTTCGGAGAACGAAGACATGTTTCAATATTCACCGCCGCCTGGCGACGTTGTCCAACCTCCACTTTCAAGAATAGTTTCCAACAGATCTATCTATTTACATGAAACGCCCCATCTGAAGTCGTAAAAACGTCACAAATAAACACATGTTAGCTGATCGCCAGCGCAGCCTCACCTAGCATAGCGTAGCATAGGAGTTTGCGCTGAGCACTTCCGTATTCCAATTGCGAGGCGTTCAAAATTTTCGGAATTCTAACTACAAAATGTGTTTTGAATTAAAACATCTCGTGAAAATATATTTATTGAGTGTGAGTTGTCATATTAGACAAAATATTTTCAATTTCCAAAAGTATTGGAATTTTTTATAGTACATTAACGCTTTTTTTGGTGTACAACAAGTTATTGGCCACTACTTACTCTCGTTGCAATAAGTACAAAATAATCGAAAACCTACGTATAACTAGGGTATTCAATCTTAATGAAATGGATGTATACATAACCTTATTTGCGTAGGTATTTGCGAGTCAAGCAACTCCAAAAAAGATGATTCCGTAATTTGACTTATAGTATGTACTTAGTGTCCCTGAATGGGTCAACTTGTTGCTGAGGACTGCAAGCCATATTAGATAAGACCATTTGGCATCGATGCGTCATTTCTGTTATTAAATGGTGTTTTTCATGGTAGCCAATTCAGCCTCGAAAATAATGTTTTGAATGTTTTAAATCAAATACTTTGTTTTTCGAGATTATTTATATTACAAGTTGAGACTGGCGGAATTCCAATCTTTGAAAAAAAAACATTTTAGGCCTGTAAATACAACTAACGCCTCCTGTAACACTTAAAGAACCCATTGATTTATTTTTAGTTTATTATGGCTATCTATCAAAAATAATATTAATATATCCTTTTTGAAATTAGGGACAGTTTTATGGTCATCAGCTAAATCATTTCGTTAGATGAATACCCCCTGGACTGGCACAATGGCTCATCAATGCTATACAAATACATATGACTTGACTTGACAAAGTTTTGCCAACATTTTTGACATTAAAATTACAGGTTCAAAGTGGAAGTCAACCCAAAATTTTTACCAATATACCCTTATGCTCCTGGTCGGTGCCTTCGCTGGTCTATTGGTGATCCCAAGGGCCAAGAAAAAATCTGCAGGTTCGAGAGCATTCTACGTTCGGGCCCCTGTGCTCTGGAATGCTCCACCCTATGAGATTTGATCTGCAGTGGGAGTGTTAAAATTTAGGACTAAAACAAACTCGTATTAAATAGCTTATTAATGATGATGACCTCGTAGAGCTGTCAACCGGACATTCTGTTGTATATTTTGTGTTGATAAATTCTGTGCATTGTCTGTTCATACCCCTTGCAACATTTATTGAAGCCTGGTCACCCTGGAAGAGAGATTACCTCCTGCGCGACACCTTCTCAAGGTATCTTCATTTCATCATGCTGAAGTTTTTAAGTTTTCCCTTGCCTTTAGGCACGTTTCTGATCAGGGGATAGTGTAATGGTAGTCTGTAGTTTCTACAGCCCGAAGAGCAGGGTTCTCAATCTCAATTGAGGCGAGAGCCCCCAAAGCTAGGATCTTGGTGAGGTTGGGCCAAATGTGGCTTTCCTCAAAAACAGTGCTGATAAAAACATTCCGATGTTCTTAAGGCGACAGTGTTTTTTTTCCACTAGATGTTCCTGTAATGTGTTGTGTAACCAAAAATGAGTCCAAGAAAAGACTACGGACTACGGAGACTGAAAGTGAACAAAAAGCACCCTTTTTCCTCCAATTTATTTCGAGGCCTTCTCAGAGAAAGACAAGAAGGGAAACATATTTTTTTAAAGGAATAAAAAATAGGAAAGAAGAAACAAGAAAAAGAAGCAGAACCTGAAAGAGTTTTAAAAAAAGTAGAGGAACATATTTTTTAAAAGGAAAATGGAGGGAAAAAAGGAAAGAAAGAAAATAAAGGGATTAAAAAGAAAAACACAAACTCAATTCTCTCTTTATTTTTTATTTTTCTCATTTTTATTTAATTAAAAAAAATATTTTACTTCTTTTCCTCCCACATTCAAAAAACATGCATGCCAGGTTGATTGGCCGGTCCAAATTGTCCCTAGGTGTGAATGAGCAAGCAAATTGTCTGTCCGTGTGTGCCCTGCGCCTGGCTGGTAACCAGTTCAGGGTGTCCCCTGCCCACTGCCCGAAGATGGCTGGGATGGGCTCCAGCACCCCCGCGACCCTACTGAGGATGAGCGGTACAGATCATGGATGGATGGATGGATTTTACTTTTTATCTAATGTTTCACTTTTTGTCTTTTTTCTCTTCATTTGGGGTGGTTTTTTTATTTTTATTTTCCGTTTGCTTATTTGTGTTCCTTTTTATCTTCTTTTCAAAAGTAATAAGAAGCATTTTGGTCACTTTCTGTCTCTGTATTTTCTCTGCCTCCGTTGTTGTTTTAGCACTCATTTTCTGTAACATGACAGGATAAAGAGACATCAATCCATTCATCCACCCATTTTCTGCTTACTCTCAGTAGGCTTGCAGGGGTGCTGGAGTCAATCCCAGCCATCTTCGGGCAGTGGACGGGGGACACCACGAACTGGTTGCCAGGGCACACAGGGACAGACAAGTCACTCGCTCATTCACACCTAGGGACAATTTGGACCAGCTTGTTTGTATGAAACACATGTTTTTGAAATGTGAGAGGTAACTGGAGTGCCTGGAGGAAACCCACCCAAGCACAGGGAGAACATGCAAACTCTGCACAAGAAGGTTCGATCTCATGACCTTGGAACTGTGCCGCACACGTGCTAACCACTGCCCTGCCGTGCTGCCCACAGAGACATCTCGTGGGAAAATAATAGACACTGTCCTTTTAACTTTTGATATTGAGGCTGGGGCCTCAAACTATCATCCTGGGGGCCGCAATTGGCCCTCGGGCCGCAAAATTTGAGACCCCTGCATTAGAAACCATACAAACAAACATGACTTGAATGAGTTGAACTTGATTATTTCCTGCAGTTTTCACTTTGTACACTAGATGTCACAATTATCCAACAAAGATCGGTCTTGGTGTCGAGCCACTGAATTTCCTCCAAAAACTGAAATATTTGACCCTTGTATGCTAAGTGCATTTCAAACTGCACGAGAGGAACGCGAGAAGAGTTTTCCGTGAGTTGCACCGTCTGCAGCGACCACCGAGACGGAAAGTTTTGCTGGGAAATGGCAATAATCCAGTTAAAGGGGAGAGAGGATCTTGCATCATCCTTAGGATATACAGAGAATACTCCAAAACTAAGGGTTGGTTTTCAACCTTTTTTTGAGCCGGGGCATGTTTTTTACATTCGAAAAAAATTGCAGCACACCACTAACAAAAAAATCTTATAACATGACACTGAACAGTATGTTTAATTAGAATATAATTTATAATACCCCCAGTTTTTACAACACAGACACTTGAAAATGACATAATATTAGCATAAAATGATTCATAAATGTTTTATAAATTTTTAAATTTTAAAAAGTGACATTGGATAATTTCTCACAGCACACCTGACGATCTCTCACGGCACAGTAATGTGCCGCGGCACACTGGTTGAAAATCACTTGGTTACGGAATCGAGCAGGGGTCTCAAACTCAAATTACTTGGGAGGCGCCAGAGGTTGGCGACAAGAAAATCTCTGATAAAGACAAAAAAAATCCACAGTTCTGAAATATATTTTTAAAAATGCTACACGAAATAAGATCTAAAAATAAAAAAGCAACATGAATCCTGATAAAAATAAATATACCAATCATTAACAAATAAATTAATTATTTGCATGGGCGTTAACAATGCTCAACTGAGTTCAACGAGCCTTTTTTTAAGTTCCCCCGCACCAATCTTCTTACTTTTAGAACCGCTGTTCCGGGTCTTGCAATAGATTAGGAAGCAAGAAGGGGTGGGGGGTTTATGCACGTCCCTGGGGATTTTTGTTAGTGTAGCCTGAAAATGGTAAAATTAAGAAAGGCCTGTTTCAAATACAGTCCAAACCCCAACCCAATTCTTAAAAAAGATAAGAATGGATGAGTTTACTAAAATTTGAGGAATAAGCTGACTGAGGCTGCAATCATGATTTTAAGCCAGCAGATGGCTGCAGAGAGAAGCAAAATTTCAAATTGCGACACCACCTTTAAAGGTATCATTTGACCAGTAGATGTCACTCTATTGTGTTGTGTAACCAAAAAAGAATGTTAAAAAGGAAGAAGACAAACTCAAAGTTACCAAACTGTAATATTTTTCTTATTTTGTTGCCCAAACCTTTTCAAAGAAAGAAAAAAAAAATAAAGGAAAAAAAAGAATAAAATGAATTTTTAAAAAAGGGAAGAAAAAGGGAAGGAAAAAATAAAAAAGAGTAAAAAAGAGAACGAAAAATAAAAAAGAAGAAAGCAAGAAAAAAGTGACAAAAATAATTGAAAAAATAAGAAAAATGGGGGGAAAGAAACAAAAGGAAATGAAAGGAAAAAAGGGGAAAAAAGTGTGAAAAAAAGAAGAAAAAACGAAAGAAGAAAGAAAAAAATAGAAAAAAAAATAGAAAAAAAAGGAGAGGGGGAAAAGATAGGTTTTCGGTTTCTGGGGCTCCCCATAGCAACAAGATTGCTGTCAATGATGTCCACTCCTTCTAGATGAGCCTTATGTTATGTCATATACTGTAAATGCAAATTTTTCAATCAACGAATCATTTAAAGAGTATTTATGCGTATTTTGTAAAAATCAACGTATATTATTTAATATTATCTTTTTTACCACAAGGAGACTCTTAATAATACACACTGGACCTCTAAACTGTGATATCAAGGCTGGCACCTCAAACTAAGTGTGAGACCCCTGGTTTAGAGCGTTTGGGTTAGTCTTCAATGAAAAATGCTCTACTTGCACCCAGAGCTAAATATTTAAGATGGTGCTATTGCTGCTGGATCACGGATGTCTTCGTTCACCATATTGGACAAGTTCCATGGAATTGACAGCGTTAACTTCCTGTTATTGCTCCTGGAGTCTTATCAGTACTATTTGTATGTGTCAGTCTGTGTACATTCCCTGCATTTCACCACTTCATGTTGGAACGTTCCTTCCCAGGGGGGTTCATCGGCAGGCCGTGCTAGCGAGCAGCTGCACGCACACGGCGCTAGCTAGTTCCACGTCAGCTACTTTTTTGCCTCTGATGACTTTTCAAGTGGATCTGATCCAGGAGCTTGGAAATCTAGATGAGCAAGTACTCTTAGGCCTTATCAGAAGCCACAAAAATGGCATAAACATTAGTGTGGTTTTTATGGTTAAAAATAATAAAAACAGCAATCAAAGTATTTTGATTTTTAAAAATATGACAATTCATAGCACAATTTATTGTTTTTCAAGCAGTGAGCCAGGGTCCATTAGAGTGCCGTGAGGAAATTGCCCAAGTTTTCTTTTTATACACTAATTATCTTGTCTGATAAAGCTGTTTGAGAATTGACCGTCAAAAATAATCAAATCAGATAAAGTAAAAATCTTATATAATATAATTCTATTTATTTTAAATGTTTTTAAAAAAAGAATGTAAAAATTGTTGCTGTTCCACTTAGAACTTTTTTTTTTATTATTAGTTGTGATTGCTTCAGCAAGGCACGACTACATTGCCAAGTGCTGTAAGCACAGGGCAGGCACAACTATTATAATCCCCCGAGATCTTTTTATTATTATATCTATCTTCTTCCGCCGAATTTTGACGGACCTCTCCTCCCAGAGCTTTTGGAGTAGCCCAACGATCATATACCAAAAATTCCGGCCCGATCAGGACTCTCATGCTACAATATGGATAAGCGATGCGAGTCTCCGGGGCCCCGCAAGGGGCCCAAGAGACCAAAAAAAGTCCCCATCCGGAATAATGGGTTTTGAGAATCTCCCATCCGGAATACAAATGAATGGGTAGCCATGGCAACCAGGGCTTTCCTGTGGGTAGTCATAGTAATCAGGGACTGTCCAGGGTGGCTTGAGGGGGCCCGACCCACATTACCTTTAACCATGGGTAAATGGTGAATTCCAAAGAGTGTATGCTAGCGAGAGGATGCTAACAGCTATTTGTGCCGCTAGCAAAGTGTTGGGCTGGCTTAGCCAGCCCAAGCATTACCGCAAGCTAGCTGTAAATACTGTTGGTGATTAGTATTAGCGATGAGAGGTTAATGCTATGCTTACTTATGCTAGCTGTAAAACCTGTTGGTGACGACTTGGGCTGGCGCCGCCTAGCTTTGCGCAAGCTAGCTGTAACACTGACGGCAATGGGTTGGGCTGGCACAGCCAGCCCAAGTATTAGCGATGAGAGGTTAATGCTATGCTTACTTATGCTAGCTGTAAAACCTGTTGGTGACGACTTGGGCTGGCGCCGCCTAGCTTTGCGCAAGCTAGCTGTAACACTGACGGCAATGGGTTGTGCTGGCATAGCCAGCCCAAGTATTAGCGATGAGAAGTTAATGCTATGCTTACTTATGCTAGCTGTAATAACCACAGAACCAAGTAAAAATGACAGAAACATCTCTCTGAGTTAAAAACTTTATGCTAACTCATAATGCTAACAACCGGGGTTATATATACATGCTGGGATCATCTTCCAGATCAATCACAACTCTTACAATTGCCACGGGAATTGTCTAGTTTTAGTTATTTTCCAGGAAAGCAAAATAAACATTTTGAAATACAGCAAAATTATGGTTGATAAAAACGAATACCTTATATTACTTCATATATTATTTATCTAATGAGATAGCACGGTACTCTATACATAGAGATATATATATCTAAAAACGTCCACGATATTTTTGGAGTGTTTCAGGTGGTGAATGAGCCATAAGGACAAAGAGTCTGGACGCTCTGCTGAGAGTTGCTCAGCTCGGATAATTTCTTCTCCAGAGCCGCTTCAGAGAACGAAGACATGTTTCAATATTCACTGCCGCCTGGCGACGTTGTCCAACCTCCCCTTTCAAGAATTATATATATATGTATATATACATGTATATATATATATATATATATATATATATATATATATATATATATATATATACATGTATATATATAGATACTCTATATAACACGCTACAGTGGGTATTAGCACGTCACACTGGGTATTTGTATATTGTATTCTTTTTGCTTTATTATTGTATTGTTCTCAGCGCAGGGATGCTGCTGGAAATGTGAATTTCCCTGCGGGGATGAATAAAGTATCTATCTATCTATCTATCTATCTATCTATCTATCTATCTATCTATCTATCTATCTATCTATCTATCTATCTATCTATCTATCTATCTATCTATCTATCTATCTATCTATCTATCTATATTTAATAACTTGTTTTGTTTGATAAGCTTTTAAGAATGCACGGCAAAATAAAATGAATAAAGTAAAAATCTTTCACATCATTTTGTTGATTTTAATTAAAAAAATGTTTGTTCATTTTTGCTCATTTTAAGTATTCTTTTTGTTATTTATATGAAAAAAATGATATAAATCGTAAACCTCAAAATTCTAAATTGCAGCAAAAAAAAATAACATTTTATACCTTAAATACTAATTATCTGCTCATGATGTAGCACAGTATGTTTAATAACTTATTTGCTTTAATAAAAATTTCACCTAAAGAATTGAAACATGTCAAACAAAGTAAAAATCTTGCATATCATTTTGTTGACTTTAATTCTTCTCAATTTTCCCAATAAAAATGAAAGAAAAATCGTTTTTGTTTCAATAGCAGGTCATTTTTGCTCATTTTGAGTAGGATTCTTTTATAAAAAAATATATTTTATATATATATAGATATATATATATATATATATATCTATATATATATAAATGGAAAAATAAACATTAAAAAAACGAGTAAATCCCCAAATTATTAACCAAAATAAATAGCATGTAGCGCCATCTGAGCCCAAGTGACTACAAATGATCAATACAACTTTGTACTGTCAATTTAGACAAGACGATAATTTAAGTTTCAAAATAAACTATAGTACAATCAAATAAATAGTTGAAACTGATGCCAGGAATTCATTTTTAAACATTCTCGGTGCGCCTTGAGATATTTTGATGAAAAGTGTGCCTCAGCTCAAAATAATGTAGGGAAACACTGTCATAATTAGTAGGGAAACATGATGATTATTGAGCTGATAGTTTTCCTTCAGGTCAATTTTTGTGTCACAATTCACGCATGTTTTACTTCTTGACACAAATTGCGAGCTTCTGAAAAAACGTTTCTAGGAAGTTGTGGTTCAGCCTCCCAAGTTGGATTCTTGAGATCCTTCTGAAAATACTCAAAACAGTGAGGTTAAAATGTGCTATTTATAAATTACCTTTGAAGAATACAAAGGGAATTTGAAACAGATGTGTTAAAATCAAAGGCAGTACGTAACGGGTTACATTTACTCCGTCACATTTGCTTGACTAAGTTTTGAGACATTTTGTACTTCTGAGAGTATCTTAAATTTACTATACTTTTTACTTTTACTTAAGTAGATTTGTGAAGAGGAAAGTGTACTCCTACTCCGCTACATTTTTTTTTTTTTGATTTGAACAAATTTATTGACACTAAAAACAGAAAACAATCATGACAATCTCAACAGCAATTAAGCACATTCACAATATTATATTCCAATATTACGTTTTTAACAGCAAACACATTGAACCCGTTACTTAAATCGCCTCCACTTAAGTATGCACATTTTCCTTCGTTTGTTTTCTTCCTCCCAGTGTCCCCTAAGGGAGAGGTTCTCACTGAGAGTCAAGCGGGGCGGCGCAAGCCTCGCCCCTTTTAAAGGAGCCGCGTCAACAGCCAGGTGGTTAGCAAACCGGCGTGTGTGTGTAATCCGCTATTGAACCCAAAGTTAAAGAGAAAAATCGCACAGAAATCGAACTTAAATTGTGTTATTGTGATGTTATTTACCTTTTCAAAAGGTTGCTATTTTATTTTTATAAATGCACACTGCGTTTTATTGAAGTCTTTATTTTGTCACATAGGGGCACATTATGCACATTTGTTCTTCTTTTTTTCTAATACTTAAAATAAAAATGACACAATGACTTAAAAACAAGACAAATAAATGGAACTTGGCTTCAAACCTAAACAAGGAAATGGGACTTGACTAGAGAGTGTGATAAAGAAATAGGACTTCACTTAAAAAGCCAGATAAAGAAATAGGATTCACATCATGGTTGGATAAGGAAATGGGACTTGACCAAACAGTTAAACAAAAAAATGGGACTTGACTTAAAATCTAGACCAGAAAATTGGACTTGGACCAATGGCTAACAAAAAACATATTGCATTTGTTGCGTTCATTATATGGCTTTTCATTTTTTGCGGCTCCTGACCAATTATTGTTTTGATTTTTTTTTTTTTTGGTCCAATAAGATTCTTTCAACATTTTTGTTTGCCAACCCCTTGGCTAGCTTGTCGTTCTGCCTGCAAAGCCTGTTTGAAAAAGTACTGGGGCTTTAAATGTGTAACTTGTCCTTAATTTATTTATTTAATTTATACTCTCTATAGTTTATTTCTTATAAAACTACTTGACTTTACCTTGTTTATATTTTACTATATTTTCAAATTAAATTAAATTAATTGTCGATTGGATATACTTTGATGATTTGATGACCTGATCGTTGTTAAAAAAAGCAATAAAAAAGACGTTGCAACAGTTACTCGATACTTGAAAAACATTTTTACAGAGTACTTTTATACTTTTACTCAAGTATGTATTTGGATGACTTATTTTACTTCTTTTTGAATAATGTATTTCTGAAGTAACGTAACTTTCACTTGAGTAAAATGTTTGGCTTCTCTACCCACCTTATGGTTAAAAGGTACCGGTTTTGTAATATTTTGTCTTACAGGGCCTAAGAGTCTTCTAGAAGCCTCCTCCCTGACGTGTCCACATAATTTTGATTTTACGTGAGCAGACGTTATTTTTACAGGAAAAAAAGCCTGACTCATCTGCTCTGGCGCTATAATGAAGATGGAGTCAAGCTGTTAGCGTTTTAACAAAAGATGCAGGATTTCATTGCCAGTGGTCTCCAACCTTTATCAAGCCGAGAGCTACTTTTTGTTACTAATTAGTGCAAAAAGCACACAGTTTGGTATGCATTTTCAAAATAACAACATATCATGTTATTACTATGTTAATACCAGGTAATTGTTGAAAATAGGGTTGAATAGAATCAGCCAAGTACAAAAAAAAATCATTCTACTAGCAATGACCCAGCACTGGTGAACTATTTTCAGTACAGATCTGCAGGCACCTCAGCTGTCCTCAGGGGGCACCCTTGTGGCCACGGGCATCACATTGGAGACCCCTGCAATAAACAGAATATTTTTCGAAATAAAATCTGCACAAAATAAGAAAGTGGTACAAGGGTCTCAAACTCAATTGACTTTAGGGCTCCCGTAGCTAGGGCCTGGGTAGGGTTGGGCCCAATTGGGTTTTCCACAGGAAAACCTCTAATTTAAAAAAATACACTGCTCTCAAATACCTTATCTTTTTTTAATGCTTCACAAAATAAGATCTAAAATAAAAATATCTAGAATCAATGTGAAAATAGCAGCACGGCGGCGCAGTGGTTAGCGCTTGTGCGGCACAGTTCATGTCATGGGAACCTGTCGTGGGTTCAAATCCAGCTCCAGACTTCCTGTGCGGAGTTTGTGTGTTCTCCCCGTGCTTGCGTGGGTTTCCTCCGGGCACTCCGGTTTCCTCCCACGTTCCAAAAACATGCATTTCAGGTGAATTGGCCGGTCCAAATTGTCCCTAGGTGTGAATGAGCAAATGAGTTGTCTGTCCCTGTGTGTCCTGCGATTGGCTGGCAACCAGTTCAGGGTGTCACCGCCCACTGCCCGGAGATGGCTGGAATGGGCTCCAGCCCCCCCGCGACCCTAATGAGGATAAGCGGTACGGCTGATGAGATGAATGTGAAAATAATTAAATCAGTAATAATCAAATCCAATTTTTGCGTGGGGCACACTTACAACAAAGGGACAGTGTGTATTATTTGACCACTAAATGTTGCTTTATTGTGACATGCAACTGAAAACCAGTACTTACTTACTTATTGCTCCAGCGAAGGTCGGGGGGTCCCGTCCCTGTGCGTTGAGCCGACCAGATGAACCAGGTTTTTCCAATGCTGGCGGTCTTGTGCCAGCTGTTCTGCATCCTCTACGGCAACTCCGTGTTGTTGGAGGTCGCCCGCAACGACGTCGAGCCATCGAGTGCGGGGTTTCCCTCGTGGTCGTCTCCAGCCTGCGGCCTTTGGGTCAAACTGGAGAATGGCTCGTGTCGGATGGTCTGGTGGTAGACGAAGGACATGGCCAAACCAGCGGGTGCGGCGTTGTGCGACCAAGGAAGGGGCTGGCACGTGCGGGCTCTGAGCTCTTTATTGGAGACTCGCTGGGGCCACCTGATGTTCTCGATGGTTCTGAGAGCCCTGCTATCAAAACCGTCGATTCTTGTGGCCAGGGTGTCGTTCAGGGGCCATGTTTCTGAGCCATAAAGCAGGATAGGGAGTACGGCGAGGTTGTAAATGCGGAGCTTCGTCTTGCGTGCGATGGTCTGGTGCCGCCAGAGTGGTTTCCAGAGAGACTGCAGAGCAGATGCTGCCAGGGCTCTTCTGCGGAGAATCTCTGGTTTTAGGTCCCCATTGTCTGTCACCATGGACCCCAGATATACAAAGCTCTTGAAAGGCTCTACAATGTCGCTACCAATTTGGATGGGAGGTGGATCTGGTCCAACACCGACATACATGAACTTGGTTTTCGTCCAACTCACTTGCAGGCCAAGCCGCGCTGCCTCTTCGCTGTAAATGCCCAGAGCGTCTCTCAGCTGGCTGTAGGAAGTGCTGAGAATGATGGTGTCGTCAGCATACTCCAGGTCAGTCAGGTGGTAGTTGCCGAAAGACACTCCGGGGATGCGCTCACTAACCCTGAACATCAGATGGTCGATGATGCAATTAAAAAGGTCGGGAGCAGCCACGCAGCCTTGGCGAACGCCGCTGGAGATAGCAAACCAGTCGGAGTCAATGCCGTTGATACGGACACAGCTCTCTGCGTTGCTGTAGAGCAGCTTGAACAGGGCTATGATCTTGGGTGGTGCTCTGAGAGCTTGGAGGATGTTCCACAGTGAAGAGTGGCAGACAGTGTCAAAGGCGGCCTTCAGATCAATGAATCCGATATATAGATGGCGATCTTTACGGAATTCACGGGTCTTTTCTATCAGCAAACGGACGGCAGAGATGTGGTCCGTTGTGGAGCGGTTGGGCATAAAGCCAGCCTGCTGGGGACGGCGGCAGCTTCTGATTGCTGGAAGGGCACGGCTGAGCAAGATCCTGGTAAAGACCTTGCCCGGGATGGAGAGTAAGGTTATGCCTCTGTGGTTTCCACAGACAAGCCTGTCGCCCTTGCATTTCCAGAAGGGCAAGATGACTCCTCTAGTCCAGTCGGTGGGCAGCTGCTCCGATTCCCACACCTGGTTGAATAGGCGGGTTAGCCACTCCACCATGCCATCACCGCCGGCCTTGAGCATCTCGCCGGTAATGGCACAGATGCCGGGGGCTTTCTTGGTGTTCAGCTTCTTCAGAGCAGCTCTCACTTCCTCGGGTGTTACAGGGTCTGTGCAGCAGGTGTCGTTAGGAGGTGCTGTGCTCGCAGCCCCTAGGAGGGTGGGATCAGCCGGGATGGTGCTGTGCTGCAAGAGGAGGCTAAAGTGCTCCTTCCAGCGCTCGAGGCAGTTGGCTTCTGTCATGATGAGGTTGCCGTCTGAGTCCTTTACCAGGGCTGTCTTTATGTGTGGGCCGCTACGGGCTTGGCGTAGTAGACTGAATACGCGGCTCATGTTGTTGTTGTTGGCCGCGGACTCAAGCTGTTGGGCTTCTGCCTGCCAAAACCTCTCCCTATCTTCAGCAATGGCCACATTGCGCAGGCGATTCAGTCTCCGATACTCTGTGAGGTCGCCTCGGAGTCGGGCCTCACGCCGCTGGTCTATGATGTTTAGTGTCCTCTCTGATATCCAGGGCTTTCTCGGGGAGGATCGCGGGCGTCCGAGGACATTGTGAGCAGACTGGAGGACACTTTCCTTGAAGGCCGCCCAGTCTGTCAGCTTGTCAGGAGCCAGGGTATCAAGAGAGCGGCGGATGGAGCAACTGAAGTCTCTGGCAATGTTGGGGTCGCTGAGTCGGGAGGAGTCGAGGCGAGGCAGAGTCTTGTGCTGGTTGGCTCGGAGCTTTAGCTTGAGCTGGGCCACCAGCAGACGATGGTCTGTGTTGCCAAGCTGTGCTCCTCTGAACACCCGGCAGTTGGTTACAAACGACTTCCAGCGTCGTGATATCAGGATGTGGTCCAATGCCTTCCTGGTTCTGCCATCTGGGCTGTACCACGTCCAGTGATGGATGCATTTCCGGGGAAACCAGGTGTCAGCAACACAAAGGTTGTTTTGGTGGCAGAGGAGGAGGAGGCGGTTGCCATTGTCGTTTGTTGTGCTGTCAACGAAGGTGGTGCCGACAGGTGAGCCGGGGGACCGATCATTGCTGGATAGAGTGGCGTTGGCATCAGTGAGGATGATGGTGACGTCGTGTGGTGGGGCTTGGTTGACAGCCTGGTGGAGTTGGTCAAAGAACGTGTCCTTCGCATCCTCATCAGCGACATCGGTGGGGGCGTAGGCGACGATCACTGTCATCTTGCCGTGATGGTGGAGGAATCGAGCAGACAGTAGTCTGTCGCTTATTGGTGTCCAGCTGATGAGGGACCTCCAGAGGGCTTTTGGGATGGCAAGAGCCACACCGTAAAGGCCGGTCCGACTCTCGGGGCCACTCCAGATGTAGCAATGGTTGCCAGCTGTTGTTTCACCATTGCCTTGCCATCGTACTTCACAGAGCCCTGCCATGGTGATGTTATAGCGACAGAGCTCTCGGGACAGCAGGGTGGCAGCTCCGGGGCGAAGGAGTGTCTGGACATTCCAGGTGGCGACACGGGTCTTATGACGAAGATCGATCCGTACTCGTTGGTCGGGGGCAGGCTGGGGTCCGTTACCGTGTTGGTCAGTCCGGCTTCTTTCTCTGGTCAGTTTCGTAACAAAGTGTGTTTCTCCTGGGTGAGTTGTTAGCCCTCCGCAGGATAGTCGGTTGGTGGGGCTGCCACCTCACAGCGTACCGACACGCTGGGGTCTTTGTTTGTCTGGAACCTACCCCGGAGACCGGCCCGCCATGGGTGACCCTGCCAGGAGCAAGCTCCCGACGGTATCGCTCTCCAGGGTCACTGGAACACGCAAGCCCCCTCGCCGCATCAAGGCCAGACCCATCCGAGTGCTAAAAAGAAATAAGACAGACTACAGAGACTTCAAGTGACCAAACCACAAAATGTTTCTTTTTTTACCCAGCCTTTTGCAAAGAAAGAAAAAAAGGAAAAATAAAAGGAAAAAAGACAATAAGGGGGGAGAAAAGATGGAAAAAAGTAAAAAGACAAAGAAAGAAGAAAAAGGAAAAGAAAAGATGAAAAGGAAGAAAAAAACTCTACTTCCTTGCTTTGGTCCATTCTCTTTCTTTCACTCTTTTTTCAAAACTTTCTTAGTCCTGCTCTTTCTCGCTTTCTTCCTTACTATCTCTATCTTTCAGTAAATGATTTTTCTTTTTTGCTATCTCTTTATTTTTCCCTTTTCTCTCTTTCTCTTTTTACTCTTTTTGTCTCTTCTTTCTCAATCCTCCTCCTTCTCGTTTTTATCATAAACCAGAATGGGATCTCGGACCCAATTGCGTTCGTTTTAAAGCAATCATTATTGGATTGAGCTCACAGAGCTTGCTTTGGAAGCCGATGGTTGTCGGTCGCTAGCAGCGTTGGACAGAATGGCAGTTCCGTGACAGGTAGGCAGAATCGAGACAGCTTAGCGGGCAGGTCGGTGGCCAGGGCAGGAGAGTAGATCGTAAACGTGGGACAGAAACAGGTCGAAACAGAAGGCAGGCAGGAATCAGGCAGGGGAAGTCTTTGGTACTGGTAATATGGCGAAACACAAAGGGAAACACAAGTACGGTCTGACACTCCCCTCTGGGTGGTGACTGCTTAAGAGGGGAGTGCCAGCCAACCAGAGAGCACGCTCCTTAGCGCCAAACGATTGCCCCAGGTGTATAGAGTTTGGCAATCATGACAGGTTTTTTTGTCCGCTCTCTCACTTTCAATCATTTTTTTCTCTTCTGTCTTAGTCCCAAGTTGAGTTTGGCAATCTTGATACAACCCCCCCTCAAGGTACGGCTCCAGAAGTCCCTAAACAAACAAAAATAATCCATGGGCTCGTCACAGGTAATCCTCGGGTACGTCACAGTTAAACCAATAGGTGCGTCACAGGTAATCCTCGGGTACGTCACAGGTAATCTATAGGTGCATTGCAGGAAATCCTCAGAACTCTTTTGAGTGGACGGAGACCCCCTCGCCAGCATCAAGGGGCGGCAGGGGGTGGGTCCGAAGGTAGAAGAACCGATGAGCCGGAACGACCTCGGCGCGGAACTGGTTGGTCCAGATTCAGGCGGTAGGCAGACTGGCAGGCAGGCTTCATGTTAGGCCGGTCTCGAGACACGCTGACGGATGATCCGGGATGGCTGGCACACAGACGCCAAGACCGGTGGGAAGGCAAGCGGACGGACGTCAAGACAGGCGGGCCGATGGACGTCGGGCAGACGGACGTCAGGACAGGCGGGCGGACCGACCTCGAGACCGGTGGGCTGGTATGCAGGCAGGCGAGCCAGGCGGACGGATCAGCGGTCCAGGCGCCCCGATGGACAGCGCGTCAGGCAGGCATGCGGACGCAGGGTTGGCGAGCAGGAGAGCCGGGCTGGCGAGCAGGCGAGCCGGGCAGGCGAGCCGGGCAGGCGAGCAGACGGGCCGGGCTGGCGAGCAGACGGGCCGGGCTGGCGAGCAGGCGCGCTGAGCTGGTGAGCAGTAGAGCCGGACTGGCAAACCGGTGAGCTGATGGGAACCTCAGATGGATCAGGCGTTGCGGGAGGACACCTGGAAAGGATAGGATGAGAGGTTGTGTGAAAACAGGTTCGTTGGCATTCAGACCCCCACTCCAGGACCGCCCCTGTCCGCCAGTCCAAGCGAAGGTTGTGCTTAACCAGCCACGGTTGTCCCAGGACGAGCAGTTGACCGGGGGAAGGAAGCAGGTAGAAACTTATCCACTCACGGTGGTTCCCAGACAGTCTCATCTCCACCGGCTCTGTAATTTGTGTTGCCCTGCCCAATAGATGCCCATCCAGAGCTTGGGCAGGAACTGGGGTTGGAAGGGGAATGCCTCTCAACCCCATACTCTGGGCGAAGGCCGCGTCCAGGATGTTGACCTTCCCGCTCGAGTCCACAAGGGCGGACAGGTACTGGGTTGACCCGGAACTTTGAAAGTGCACCTGGAGCCTTGGCCTTCCGGTCGGGGAGATTGGGGTGTGGACGGAATCCAACCGGACGACTCCAACCGTCCGGTGAGCTCCCCCTTTTGATGGGCAGGATGATGCCCGGTGTCCTTGCCCTCCACAGTACAGACAGAGGCCGGTAGAGAGTCGACGCTGACGCTCCTCGACGGACAGCGATGTGCGATCCACCTCCATAGCCTCTGGTGGGTTTAGAGGAATCGCGGGTGGCTGCTAGAATTTCAAGAGGGCGTCGGTCCTCTTGGCCGAGCAGGAAGCTGGGTGGCTCTGGCGGACTCTTCCACGGCGTCGCCCCAGGACCTGACGATCGATCCGGGCTGTCAACGCGATCGCCTCGTCGAGCGTGGCCGGGGAAGCGTGGGACACTAACTCGTCCTTCAAATAGTCCGCTAGGCTGAAAAGATAGGCGTCCACAAGCGCTTCCGCGTTCCAATTGCTTTGGCTTGCTAGTGTCCGGAAATCGATGGAGTAGTCGGCAATCGTGCGCCTGCCCTAGCGAATGTTCATGTGCGAGCGGGAGGCCTCGGCCGAAGAGGAGCCCGTATCGAACACCTTCAGCATTTCTTGGGCCAGAAGGTCGAACGATGAGCATGTCGCCGAACCCCGTTCAAATTCGGCTGTTCCCCAAAGACGAGCCCTCCGGACAGGTGGTTAATTGTGAAGGCCACTTTGGCCGCTTCAGACGCGAAGTTACGGGGTTGCAAGTCGAGAATAAGCTGACAGTTCATCAGGAAAGCGCGAACCTGGGCAGGATCGCCACAAAATTTTTCCGGGGCGCCCACCTGCGGCTCCGCCGTTTCGATGGCGGGAAAATTCACGAGCAGGAGGGGCGGGGCTTGCGGTGGCAGAGAATTACTGGGAGGCGGGACCGATGCGTGCAGCTGACGAGCGAGAATCTCTGGGAGGGCATTAAACTTTGCTTGCTGGCGCTGAAGCATTTCTTTTGCGCCGGAGAAGTCGGAGAATGGCGGACACGTCACTCGACATCTGTCGCAGCTCCGCCTCAGTCCGATGCGAACGCTGCATGGCTCCTTTCTCCGATCGGCGCTCGTGAAAAACGTTCGTTGGGTCCTTCTCTGGTCAGACCGTTCCATCACGAACCAGAATGGAATCTCAGACCCAATTGAGCTGACATAGCGGCACCATTCTTTCTTCAACCGGTCAGTGTGACGTCTCAGGACAGTCGGCGGAGCGTCTGTCGGTGGCCCTGTTGGTTTGTAATCAAACGGCGTGGTCAAGGCGCAGCAAAGGCCGCCTGCAAAGTCTTGTAATGACGAAACAAATTAGCATCAAGGCCTTAAAGTAGAATCTCCTTCCAACCCACTTGAACTGAAACAACGAAGCCTTTTTTCATTTCCAACCGGCGTGTCACATTTCTTTTCGGAAGGCATCTGATCATCTTTTTTCAGGTATCACAATCGGTGGTGTGACTAAGGCGTTACAAAGAATTGCGTTCCTAGAACGCGTTTAGTTTTCTCGGTAATGAGTACTGTAACGAGTGTGTAATAATATTGTATAACTCAACTGACACTACTACTTGTTGCATACTACGTTACTTTAGAAGTCCAGATCATTAATTAAAGTACCCTTGAATGCCGAGTACTCTGGCTTCACTCATGTTGTCACATACCTCGATCTTGTAAGGCAATCCCTGAAGGGTTTTTATATTTACCCACAAAATACAACAGAATCGTGAATACAGATATGGTGGCGCTATCTCAAACAAATAATAGAACAACACTGAATTTCTCCTCAAGTGGATATGCTCCCTACTGTAAATATTCACAATCAAAGCAAAAATACCACTATTAAGTAAAATACTGAAATCAGGGAGTCAACCTATATGGGTATATTTGATCTTATGTCACACGTAATGAATTGTAGGCAGGCATGGCTTGTACAAGTACAGCAAACAATCAATGTGGTAAACTAAACTAATAATTTATGGTAAAAGTGTGTTGAATTTTGGTCATTTTTTTGTAGAATTCTTTTTGCAATACACCATGTCTGGAGAATAAAAGTAAACTTCTTGGACAATACCCATAAATGGATAAGGATATCTTGGAGTCGTTTGAAACAAAGAGACAAAATGGATATGGGGTGTCCTGGCTAAGTGTTGGTTTTCAAGCTCTCAAGATTGCACAGTGTTTTTTATCAAAGTAACGGTCATTCGTCTTTTTCAGTAGTGTGTCCTTCACAATACACTACAAAAGTCTCCCCTCACCATAGTAGTGGTTGATGATGTCCTCCAGGCAACGGAAAGTGAGGCCGGGGGAGATGTCGTACCAGCCGTTGTTCAGTCGGTAGATACGGTAGTGCCGTATGATGCTGTGCTTGACGGATAGCACATACATTTCTGAAAACAGAATTTGAATCGCATAGGTTGGGGTTCAACAGTCAGAGTAATTTCAGGAAGTTGTAAAACCATAAGGCAGAAGTTGTTGTAATGTACTGTTGAAAACATTTGCATGAGTCATGAAAGTCTGAGCCAGGTTTACTTTTCGAAATATTTCCACTTTGGAACAAGTCCTCCCTACCTCGTTCTATGGAGCTATTACGTACCAGGAAGGAGGCAACCCTGTTCCCAGGTAGAAGTAGAAGCTCCTCTGCCTTCTGCCTGTTCACCTTGTCAAAAAGTCACCTGAAGGTCAAGTCTGTTTTGACAACGTCCTCGTGCAAGTTGTTTTCGGTGTCCGACCCACCCATGATACACTTTGGCCACATGTGTGTCCGGGATGTGGTTCTCCTTTCCTGTCTGGAGTGACCAGACTTTCCACCTGTAGGTCTGACTGTGAAAGGGAAATATTATTTCAAACTGCCATGGAAATTGAAAACGTGTGCTCATACTGTGTGCTCATACTATGTGATAATGCCGAGCTTCTCGCCCATTCTGAAGTTGGGCTTACCGATATCAGGAGGTGGGTAGTCAGCAAGCACAACAGCAAGATCTTCCTTGGAACCTGCACAGTGGGAGGTGAGGAGAAAACCAAATGTAAAGCCCTGTTAGTCACTCAACACTACAATTCCAGATATTGCTGCAAAGTTCTCGCATGACAGATACAAATTAAAGATCATGTTGTGCTCACCTTTCCAGGTACTTGGACGTTCTCTAATCCCAAAGTTACTACGTGTGCTCAACCCTCGCTTTATGTTACCCACCCTAAGGCTAGAGAAGTAAGTGTCTGCCTTGGTTACTTTCTTCACACTATTTGCAAAATTCACGCAGCATGCCGAATGGGGACGCTGATGAAACTGTGTTGCCTGTTTTTCTTAGTCTTGAGCTTTGTTTGTAAATATATAAAAAAACCGATTGAGTAATCAAATCCCAACACCAAAATGAGGAAATGCACCTGTGTTTCATGATTTCCCTTATGGTGCTCTTTGAGACAATGTTTGCTCTTGCAGCCAACCACAAGCGGCCTTTCTTTTTGGGACAATGGAGTAAGAGGTGGCACCTAGCTACTGTCTTGTACTCTTTGTAACTCTTTGGCTAAAGATCGGAACTCTGTGACAAAACCTCCAACAATTTTACTGTTTTTAGAAGCACATTAAAAGGCCCTCAATGCATTGATTTATAAAGTCAGTTCCTTTCCATTTGTGACCGCATTTCCACGTCCTCCCTGTTAAAATTACCAATTTGCCCACTGGAAGGATTTTTTTTTCAAACAAGCCAAAGTCCCGGTGCACTCGTCATGGTTCAGTGTTTTTTCCATGGTTGATTTTCTACTTAAATGACAGACATTCCTTATGCTGCACCACTGGTAGTTAGCGCCTCTGTGGCTACGGATAGCATCTAAATGCAGGAGAGGTCTGACTTGACTGCACTGGGAAGACCGCAAGTCTCATGAGACAGCCTGTTCAGTTTCTTGCATGCCCATGATGTGTTTGTTTTAATCTTAGTACAGGAAGTGACCGCTATGTGCCTATAGCGTGTTGGGTCTTTATTCCAAGGGAAAAAGAGCACAGAAGGGAGTCCCATCAGGTGTTTTGGAAGGAAAAGTGAAAGTCTTTTGTAAAGTACTTAATGCGGCAATAGACGAACTGTGTCTATCATAATTTCAATCACTGACACTATAGAGACAAGGAGAGATGATGCCTAAACACGCCATTCGCGCATTGTAGTAACGCCAATATCTGTTGTGCAGATCGTACAAATTGCATGTTTGTCACACTGATCTGCAGGGAAAAGCACTTTTCTTTTTATCTCTATTTTATTTATCCTTCAATGTAGGACTTACAGTGTCTTGCGAAACCATTTGGCCCCCTTGAACTTTGTAACCTTTTGCCACATTTCTGACTTCAAACAAAGATATAAAACTGTAATTTCTTGTGAGGCATCAACAATAAGTGGGACACAATCATGAAGTGTAACACACTTAAGTCGCTTAGGGTTTGTCACCATCAGTTTTGCACATCGAGAAACTGATATTTTTGCCCATTCCTCCTTGCAAAACAGCTCGAGCTCAGTGAGGTTGGCTGGAAAGCGTTTGTGAACAGCAGTTTTCAGTTCTTTCTACAGATTCTCAATTGGATTGAGGTCTGGACTTTGGCTTGGCCATTCAAACACCTTGACATGTTTTTTGGTGAACCATTCCAGTGTAGCTTTTGCTTTATGTTTTAGATCATTGTCTTGTTGGAAGACAAATCTCCGTCCCAGTCTCAGGTCTTTTGCGGACTCCATCAGGTTTTCTTCCAGAATGGTCCTGTATTTGGCTCCATCAATTTTAACCATCTTCCCTGTCCCTGCTGAAGAAAAGCATGCCCAAACCATGATGCTGCCACCACCATGTTTGACTGTGGGGATGGTGTTTTGTGGGTGATGAGCTGTGACGCTTTTACGCCAAACATACATTGTTGCAGAGAAGTTCGATTTTGGTCTGATCTGACCAGAGCACCTTCTTCCACATGTTTGGTGTGTCTCCCAGGTGGCTTGAGGCAAGCTTTCAACGACACTTTTTATGGATATCTTTAAGAAATTGCTTCCTTCTTGCCACTCTTCCATAAAGGCCAGATTTGTGCAGTATACAACTGATTGTTGTCCTATGGACAGATTCTCCCACCTCTGCAGTTCATCCAGTGTGATCATGGGCCTCTTGGCTGCATCTCTGATCAGTTTTCTCCTTGTTTGAGCTGAAAGTTTAGGGGGACGGCCTGATCTTGGTGGATTTCCATTGGTCTAATACTCCTTCCATTTCAATATTATTGCTTGCACAGTCCTCCTTGGGATGTTAAAGCTTAGGAAATATTTTTGTATCCAAATCCAGCTTTAAACTTTTCCAGAACAGTATCCCGGACCTGCCAGGTGTGATCCTCATTCTTCATGATGCTCTCTGCGCTTTAAACAGACCTCTGAGACTATGATAGTGCAGGTGCATTTATACAGAGACTTGATTACACACAGGTGGATTCCATTTATCATTGTTAGTCATTTAGATCAACAGTGAATCATTCAGAGATCCTCACTGAATTTCGCACACTCACTTTTTTGTTTTTTTATTTGTCAAAATATCCAATAAAGTCTGTTCCACTTTTTTGATTGATTCTTCACAAGAAATTACAGTTTTATTTCTTTATGTTTAAAATCTGAAATGTGGCGAAAAGTCACAAAGTTCAAGGGAGCCAAATAGTTTCGCAAGCCACTGTATTTTGTTGGATTGGCACGAGCCTACAGTTTCATGTCTACGTGTCTGTGTATTCAACTTAGGGGCTGACGCGCGAACCACTCAGCCGCTGTGATTTTGCAGCTCATTGTTGTTCAAAATCAACTGCATGATCACTGTTTTATTGTGATTTCAATTTGAACTAAAACAGAGCATGGCTTGTCTGCCATGTGAAAGTTAAAGTTTTATTTTTGCTTCATAAATATTACTACGCTGTTGAAATCTGAACGCTTTTTTGAAGGACAACTAGCAACTACCTGACCTTCGTTTCCTTCAACTTTTTTCAAGATTACGTTGCTCATTTATCTTAAAGGTACATTGTTTAATATTTTACCACAGCGAACCACAGCGTAGCAGCAAGACGCCAGACAAACGTGGCGGTGACTACTAGGTATGAATTCAAATAGCCTCCCCATCCATAAGGACATTTTGGACAGCTAATTTTCATTTTCCAACATTACCTTTTTCTAGTCCATCCTGCTTTCTAAAGTTTGTTTTTTGTGTCTCGGGACAGTTTTTGTTTTTTTCGATTATTTGTTCTTTAGTTTGTAGATGAGTTTGTTATTAAACAACCATCATTTTGAGAACTTGCCATGTTTCTTGCTTACTGCATTTGAGTCCACCACAAAATCCCAACAAATCTCATGGTATTGGGTTTACGTTACTGATTGCATTTCAAACAGGTAACTAGTAACTGTATCGGATTACACCCTCCAAACCTTGTGAGGAGCCACCTTGGTGTGCTTAGAGTACCTCCCCTACTGCCAAGGGAGGCCGAATGCCAGTCCCCTGGCAAAACCATAATAATAGTGCGCTTCCTCAGGCCAACAAATGGGACTTAAACATTTAACGCTGTGTCATCCAAAAATTATCCTGTCATTACGCACCAGTGAACTATTTTCACCAAGTGCACCTGTGCAAGTCAGATGTAACCTGCCTCCCTCGGAGTCAAATCTGATAGCGAGGAAAACATTTGCTTCAGAGTAGAACGATTACTCAAAACTCGAAAAATTCTTCTAAAGCTCTAAAGTGAGGCCAAACTCATCTTGCATAATGAAGGCAAAGTTCCAGGTCTTTTTTTTCCTTGGCTGCTTGTTAGATTTTCTGCTTCCTTTCATTGGCTCCCTACAAGGATCTTTGACTTCATTGTTGGTTTTGGATCCCTGAGACGAGACCAGACAAAAGTCCATCCTCCGTTTAATTCGTGTTTAGGGACACTTACTAGTGCAAGCATAAATTAATCTTGGGCGTTTGCTGTCTTTGTTGTTCTGGATTGAACGTGGCCCAATTGAAAAGGGGCCAATTGTTCTGTTTCGACCCATATATGTCCGTCTATTCTCTTAACAGTTTTACTACTGATTCAGGAGCAGCCATATCTTATTGTTACGACTTTTCCCAGCTTGTGCTTATATGGGTGAACTGAGATCAGGATTTGAATTCTGTGACTCTTATCTGGCCAAAGATTTTGAGCTATTTTTAAAGAAGATCAGAGACAGCTGGTGTCATAATTTTAGCTAGTAAACCATTGCTGAGATGTCATCCTTATTTTCCCCGCATAAAGAAAAATTACGTCCTGATGCAGTTCTAGAGCGTGTTTAGTTGACTGTAGAATTGTTTTTCTTTTTGTAAGACATCTTGAGCTATGGTGAACCCTGAGATCAGTGGACAAATGGTCAGCCAGTCTAAACAGTCCCAAGACAAAAGCATTCCTGCTGTGGGCGGCACGAACTACCAAAAAGGTTTCTATGGCCATTTTTATTCTAGACTGAAAAACAGAGACACTCTTGTATATTCCCACCCCTTGCTTGAATTTGAGTCCAAATCTTGTTTTTTGTTTTATCTAAGTACGCACCCCTCGGATTAAACATCAGATGTTATCAGCATCGATTAAGTTTTAATTTTAATCTTTTGACATAATAATTGATAAAGTAAGTTCAACTTGGGTTTTTTGGGATCCCAAAGTCCTGACACGATAGGAGCCTTCCAAGGACTTTGAGTTCCTATGTTTATGTTCTGCAGCATTCTTACAAAAACTATTGCCTGAGCTGGTTCAGATTTTTCGGCCCTCTGTGGGCGTGACACAGGAGCTATATAAAAGCGGCTGTAATCACCGAAATCATCTGGACATTAAAAAAAAAAATATATATAGAAACCTTGTGTATTGTAGAACCTGAAATAAAGTAATCAGGGGATTTTCACTTATTAGTTCTATCATCTTGCATGTAGGTTTTTCAAAGGAAATTACTGACAATGCTAAGGATAGCATAGATTATTAGTATCAAACCCCTTGACTACTTTGCTGGTTTTCAAAGCTTATACTGTTTTATCCAAAAGCTGGCGACGTCCATTTTGACATCGTTCCAAACCAAACTCAAAAAAGACTGCCGATATTGGACAGAAACCCTGTAAGGCTTTTGGGTTTGGCTGAATTCATGAATGGCTGTTATGTCAGACTCCTCTTTGGTGCAGCCAATTCAAAGAGAAATGTGGTTAAGGGAACCTCCCTTTAGATCTAATCATGGACATGCACCACTGGAATTTCAAGTAGACCCTCAGATCTTGAAGAAGAACCAAAAACGAAGGGAGGCTCTGGATCTATCTATTAGTTTATTAGTCATTGCTAGGGGGAAGGAGTGCTTAGAAGAGCTAGAGAAGGAGGAGGAGGAGGAGGAGAGTTTGTTAAAGGGCGGAGGTGGAGCTATAGCAAGCAGTGAAAGTGGAGTACCAGGAGAAAGCCAGCATGTCAGAGCTTGTTGACGTCATTGTGGACTTTTAAATGTGGATCTGGGCACACGGCTGCTCAGTCGCTCTGTGGTCGTCGTGGCCACGTCACCTTTAGGTCTAGGATGCGGCGTCCGAATGGGAGGATGAAGAGCACATGAACGTTTCTGAGTGTATGTATGGGAGGTTTCTCACCAGGGATGAGTTGGCGGGTTCTGTGGATTCTAATTGCTGTCGGGATTCAAAAGGTAGAGTGTAAGAAATATCATTTGACTGTTTATGTAGCGTATTCATCTGTCCTGGACTTTGTCTGCTTTAGTGACCTTGTGTGGCAGTCAGAATTTCTCCAGCTCAAAATCCCTGTTCAAATGAGGATTTGATTAGGATATCGTCCTTTATGGTTGTTTTGGCTCTGGTAGTTCAAGATCTGGAGACACTTTTAGGTACCATTTGGCATAAAGAGTCTTCGTTTATTGAAATCCCTGGGATAGTTTTTCAGATGCGGCACATCCATCATGGACGTCAACATGAGGCGACGTCAAGTGGAGACAAAACATGCTGAGGCAATTCATTTCACATAGACCAAAAATTCTACTTTGGGACTCATTTGCAAAGCCACAATTTTGATGTTTTGCCTCGTGCATGGTCTGACGTTTTTGATGATTTTTGTCCAATAGACCTCCGGCCAGTATTCCACCCCCATGCCGTGGACCGAGCCTTTCAACGTCACTAGGTACTGCCACTGGCCTTGCGAGTGTCCCGCCGAAACCCCCGCCTGCCCGCCGGGCGTCAGCCTGCTGATGGATGGCTGCAACTGTTGCAGGGCCTGCGCCCAGCAAGTTGGCGAGGTATGCAACGAAAAGGATACCTGCGACCACCACAAGGGGCTGTACTGTGACTACAGCTCAGACAAGCCGAGGTACGAAAAGGGCTTGTGTGCCTGTAAGTGTCCTTCACGCCGAACATTTTGAGATCCCAGTCATCCGGGTCATCTGCGGAACTTGAGTGGGGGCAACTGGACTCTTCTGTGATGTTGAAGAGCTTTTTGATTTTGACGTTCCTAATAATTTCTGTAGTCAACTGCAAATGGTAGTGGTTGATTTGCCATGCGAGTCAGTCACCCTGCAAGAACTTGTAGGTCCTTCGTGGACCTGGGTTCTTGTAGGTTTACCTAAAACCAGAGGTTTCTAAATTAAGAATCCTATCCTTTCCCGAACTCAGAAGCTTCAAACTGAAGAATCCCCAAAACAATTGAAAACCATTTTGCGGTCTTGTATACTTACCTAAAACCAGAGATACTCTCTGTCACACCAAAGGAACTTTAAGTGAAGAATCTCAGGACCAACCAAAGAGCCTTTTGAATAAATTCCAAGTGTCCTTAAAAAAACAAGGAGAGACCAGTTGCCACCCACTAACCTCTCCCAGTAACCACGTCGGATGACTGACAAGGTCCACAAGGTCACAAGTCCAACCCGTTTTTACTGGCAGACATGGTGGGTACGGGTTGCGAGCATGACGGTGTCATCTATCGGAACGGGCAAAGCTTCCAGCCCAGCTGCAAGTATCAATGCGTTTGTGTCAATGGTGCTATCGGCTGCGTGCCGCTCTGCACCAAGTCCAAGCCACCTAGGGTTTGGTGCCAGAACCCAAGGCGGGTCAAGCTGGCCGGTCGCTGCTGCGAAGAATGGATTTGCGACGAGCCCAAAAGAGGGCGCAAGACAGCGCCCAGGCATGCCGTGGATGGTAAGCTCTAGAAAAAGTAAGATCCAGTACAGTAGACCCCCCTACAACACAGGGTATTGGCTATGGGTTTGCACTCATGCCAAAGGAAAATGCAAACACATAATACCCATGGATACCAAGACTGATGATCAAGAAACACGAATGGCTCTACTGTTCTTGACCTGAGTGTAACGTTGTTGCCCTGCAACTGTTAGCGCCCCCTGCTGAGCTGAGCAGCTGGCACCATAACTGTGTGAGCCAGACCACATCCTGGAGTCCATGTTCCAAGTCCTGTGGCAGAGGCCTGTCCCTTCGGGTCTCCAACGCTAACCGCCGCTGCGAGCTAGTCAAAGAATCTCGTCTCTGTAACCTCCGACCTTGCGACGTGGACTTAATCAAACACATCAAGGTACGAGTACAGTCACCATGGTTTCGAGTTTTCACTAACGTTTCGGTTTTGATACTCAGGCGGGCAAAAAGTGCCTGAATGTGTACCGCCAGGAAAAAGCGTCCAACATGAGCATCTCGGGCTGCACCAGCACCAAACAGTACCAGCCCAAGTTCTGCGGAGTATGCACGGACGAACGTTGCTGCATCCCCTACAAGTCCAAGACCGTAGACGTGGACTTCCTGTGCCCGGACGGTTCGGTCTTGGCCTGGAAAATGTTGTGGATCCAGGCCTGCTTTTGCAACCTCAGCTGCAAGAACCCTAATGACATCTTCGCTGAGTTGGATAATTATTACGGGTACCCCGAGGTCATCGATTAACATATTTGCTCTTGTTTAAATGGACAATGAGTGGGTTTAACCACTAGATGTCACTGTAGTCTCAAGAGAAACAATTGCTTGAAAGCACTATAATGAATACAAAACTACAGAGACTCAAAGTGACCAAAAAGCAACACTCCTTTATTTTGAATAAAAGAAAATTTCTCGACGTGCAAGAATTCAAAAGAATGCTTGATAATTTAACGGGTAATGTATTTTGATTATTTTTCAAATCAATATTTTTAACCACTAGGAGGATCTAAATAATACATACTGGCCCCTAATATTCAAAACATTCACATTTGGTAAGCTGAAAAGATATGAGGGCCAACAATTCAGGCTGGCATGTTTGTTTGTACAGTCTTTAATATATTCACCCTCTGTGAAAAGTTTGCATTGCTTGGCCAACAACGTCGCGACCTTGTATTTCGCCTTTGTAGGGTTTCATTTGACTCGCTGCTGTGCTGTTAAAACAGCTTCCGGTTGCTTCACCTTATCACAGTGTTCGTCACCAGTTAGCTTTTTGTAGTCAGCATGTTTTGTCTGGCAGAGCCTATGATATTGTATTCTATGCAAACAGCCACAGTCTCTTGGCAAATTAGGCAGACGCAGTTATTTCGGAGAAAATATACTCCAATTTCAACTTGTCCTTAAACAAGCGGCCCTTTAAGCCAACTTTCTTTTTTTTGTTTACAGATGTCATCCCGGAAATGGGCTGGGTCAAAATTCTCTCAGAAAGCGAAAAGTGTGAAGCACATTGTAAAGTGCTTTGGGAGGTCTTCATTGACTTGAAAAGCGCTGAATAAATGCAGATCATTCACATTTACTTTTAAAGCTAAGGGCAAGGTGGCCAAAGGGCTACTGCTATCATCTTGTGAAATGGTGAATTTATTTTTGTACACATCTATTATCATCAAAGCGGCCCTGCCACGAGCGGCTGCCTTTTCCAGCAGCTGCCCTATTGTTTTATTGTCTGCTCCTATCTTTGGTGTTTTTTCTTCCCGTTTTGACCACTACACTATGGATTACTTCTATCCTATGGACATGGGTTTTAGCGCACAAAAAATGCGTGTATTCAAGGAATTTCAACTCCTTGCCCTGAAGAATTCTCGTGCCGGCGTGATGAAGGGGCCTATCGTGGAAGAAGAGCCGGAGCTAGCGAAGCGGCTAGCGGCGTTATAAGTCTTCGGTACCATCCGTAATCATGGTAAATGCGAACTCACGACCAAATAAGATCATCGAGTGCTGGTGGAAAACATCGAAGCGCACAGGGAGCGCAGTTGCTGTGTTTCACGGAAACGTGGCTCACGTTTAGCATTCCGGACGCTAACGTGTAGCCACACGGAGCAATCCGGCTTCAACGCCGCTAAACAGAGACACGAAAGCCGGGGGGAATCGGAGAGGAGGCGGACTTGCTAACACGAGGTGGTGTATCCCTGGATTTTCACAAAGAAAAGTTTTCCATCTGCCGCAGGGATGTCGAACTTTTGGACTGGCGCGACGTCATCCACTCCGCTACAAGCACCCCTCGGGCATCATGTTCATCTGTTAATAAACAACGGGGTAGACTGCTGGAAGTGTGAATTTCCCTACGGGGATGAATAAAGTATCTATCTATCTATCTATTTTATACTGTGTTCAACATTACTGGCGGGCCACATATTATTAATTTTATGACAGAGGCCGCGGGCCAGTAAAAATGTGATCGCGGGCCGTAATTAGCTCCCAGGCCACACTTTGGACAAGCCTGCTTTAACGTGTTAGTTATTCAACATTTTTTTCCCTCATTAAAAACATGTAAATAATACCGTGATTTATTAACACAAAGGACTGAAGAAGAGATGTTAGGTTTTTTGACCTTTGCTTCATCAAACAAGGAAATGAAAATAAATATATATCTAATATTCATGATGTTGTAGTTGTCCTATGTAACATTTTTTCCACATGTGTTTTTGAAAAGAGAATAATCTGATTTCATAAAATAAAAGTTTTAAACAGCAGTACAGCTATATATTTTAACTTAAGCATCATTTTAGAAATAGGACTTATGCGCTCAAAAATGTAAAATTAAATTTGAAAATTGCTCTTAGGAGGTTGAAATAATCACTATATGTCAAGTCATGTTCATTTTTAGGAACATTAATCACAAGAAGTATGTAATATATATTCAAAACAATCATTTAAATTGATTGATTTGAACAGAAAAATATCTCACAAAGGACTTCAAGGCAAAATAGAGGGTATTTAAGACTCACACAAGTTACAGATTGTGATCCATCCACCCATTATCTGCTTCGCTTCAGTATGGTCGCGGGTGTGCTGGGGGCCATCCCAGCTATATTCGGTAAGTGGGAAGAGGACACCCCAAACTGGTTGCCTGCCAGTTCCAGGGCACATGGAGACATACAAATCACCCACTTTTTCACACCTAGGGACAATTTGGACCGGCCAATTAACCTAACATGCATGTTTATGGAATGTGGGAGGAAACCCATGCAGGCACAGAGAGAACATGCAAACTCTGCACAGGGAGGCTGCTGTAGCAGGCATTAAACCCTGGACCTATGCACTGTGAGGCTAAGCGCTAACCACCCAGCTGCGATGTTGCCTTGGAAAGGGCATTCGGTTTAATATACATTTTTAAAATAAAAACTTATATAGATTTCATTCTTAATAGCTGAAAGGGTAGCTTGATAGTAAGCTAGAAAGGTAGACAGTTGAAAAAGTAAAAGGAAGCTAGATACCTAGCTAAAAGAGTAAAAAGCCATCTAAATAGCCAGATAGAAAGCTAAAAACAAAGCTAAATACCGAGCTAAAAAGAGGTCAAAATTTAGCTTGAAAATTAGCAAGAAATGGTGAAATGTTAGCTAGGTAGCATGCAAAGAAATGCAAAAAGCTAGCTTAGAAGGTAGGAAGATAGCATGCTCACTGGCTTTGTTAAACCCAAAAATTGGAATTGAGTTTGTTTTATTTACTGCAATATAAACCAATAAAAATGAACACAGTAAACACATTTGTTTAATATACAAATACATTTTCATCTTACTCCCTCAATTAATTGCAGTAAAACAATTATCAGTACTTGAACACAGTTTTGTCTATGAAGCCGACTGGAATTTTCCTTTCAAAATGTACAACTTATTATGTTATGTTTTTAGTATGTTATTATCAGTTCAATTATTAGAAATAGTGTTTCACTCAGTCAACGAATAAAACAGTATTTTACAAGAAAATTACAATGGCTCAGCACTGGTGAGCTATTTTTAAAAACGTTGGTGACAGCTTCTTTAGACAAATCTAATATGTGCCTTAAAGACATAACAAGGGTAAAAATGAAGCAAGAGACCGAGTGAGTTACAAGTTGTCATTTTTTAATGTCATTTTTTTCTTAATAAATACAAAGTGTTATCATTACAAACCCCTTAAAAGCTCCCAAAATGTTTGCTGAGCGGGAACTTCTACAATGTTACTTGAAAAAAAGGAATAATAATCAAAACTACTGTGCTTGATTGTATCATTTTAAAAGAATTGTATCAAAAATTATTCAGCGTTGTTAATAAAGCTTTTCCATTTAGTGGTTTGGAAGAAAGAAAAACACAAGTTCGTCCCTTGAAATTATATATTTAAAGTTAACACACTTGCAATAATACAGAATATGATGTCAGCAATTTGTCAATATGGCAAAAAAAATAAAACAAAACTGGAAGAGATTAAATAACGCCCTAATATAGCTTCTTTCGCCCTTTGTCACCCTCTACTGATGCTAGTAAATAAGAGTTACAG
Source organism: Urocampus carinirostris (assembly GCF_059441175.1). Lineage (NCBI taxonomy): Eukaryota > Metazoa > Chordata > Actinopteri > Syngnathiformes > Syngnathidae > Urocampus > Urocampus carinirostris. The sequence continues at coordinate 3,170,777 of NC_142350.1, read as the reverse complement.
AATAAGGGTATTTTTTGTTTCAACTCAAAAGCAATCGTTTAATCCTCATACAAGTACTAAATAAAACAATTGCCTTGGGCATGGTCTGTTAGGGCAATGACAGCAGACGGGAGTGGCAAATTTGCTTTCCGACACTAGAATGAGCTGTTGTGCTAGATACTGTATTTTGCAGCCCGAAAAAAGGATATTATTTTCAAAATATTGGGCGTTGTTGCATAGATTTTTGGTGAACAAAAAAAATTCTATTGAGACATTAAGAGCAGAGGGAGCTGCAATTTCCCTTTTCCCCACCAAGGGGTTTTACTAGAGATATTATAGACTTATAGGGTTATTGTTTTTGAAATATCGGGATTTTTGCAAATAGAAATTTTTGGTTACAAAAAAATCAAATGTAAAAAAACCTACAGCCAATTGGAGCAAAGAGAGCTGCAATTTCCCTTTCCGCCGTTAAAGAGTGCTGTGTTTGCTATTGATGTTGCATACCGTCTAGTCGAGTCATTATGTGTTTAGCCCCTAATAAGGAAATACGTACATCTAAAATATCGGGCTTCTTATGCGTAGAAATTGTTTCGTGCAAAAAAAGTAACGACAAACAATATAACAAATTAAAGCAGGGAGTGGGACCACTAGATGGAGCTAGAGATTTTGCAAACCGATCTTTTTAAAAATAGTCTATTTTTGCATAACAATTGTTCGGGTCTAGACAAATATGTAAAACCAGTGAGAGCATAGGGAGGTGCAATCCCCGTTTCAATCACTAGGTGTTGTTGTGGTTGCAAGAGTTGTTGAATACTATTTGGGGGAGATAATTTTTAAAAGCTAGCTTTTTTTGCATAGAAATTGTTTGGTACAAAAAAAACACACACACAAAAGAACCAATGTGAGCAGAGGGAGGCAAAGTTCCCCTTTCCACCACCGGGAGGTGCGAGACATTTTGCACACCCATTAGGGAAATTATCCTCGAAAATAGAAATTGTTTGCTAGAAAAAAGACCCAAAACAAGCTTCCTCCATACTTTTCCCCTTGCCCCCCTGGCTAAGCCCCGCCCCGAAACGTTATGTCACAGGCTCAAACCTCCTCGTCCAGATTATTAAAATTAAAAAGAAAAATGAAAAGGGTGTTAAAACAGACGTTATACTTGTCGTTGTTTTTTTTTTTTTCATATTTAGCAGGACACTTCCGGGGCTTTGAGCATGCCCTGGTCAGGGGCGGTGTTGGGTGCGTGTCCACCCACCCTTGGCGGCTGCTCATTAGTGTGCGAGCGCGAGCGAGCGCCCTCGTTGGTGTGCGAACGCGAGCGGTTGCCATCGTGCGTGTGCGAGCGCGAGCGCGAGCCCTCGAATGACGTCACACTCGATCCCGAAGCCGTGCGGGAGCGCGCAAGGCGCGTCATGCTGGCTGACGGCACTGCGAGGAAATTTTTTTTTTAAATTATATCATAGAAAAAAATACTAATCATGGGAAAAAAAAATATATATATATAGATTGTAAATGAAATAAAGAAAAAAAAATAACTATAATAAAAATACAGTGGAACCTCGGTTTTCGAACGCCTCTCAGTTCGAACAAATCGGTTCTCGACCAAAAATTTCGAGAAATTCTTGCTTCGCTTTTCGTTCAAAAAATCGGAGTTCGAACGCCGGTACGCTAGGGTGCGATGCTGAGCGGCGTACGGGTGTAGATCGTGTAGATTGCCCCCACCCCTCGTGACCAACTGTTATCGCGTGCGGACGTGCTTCGTTTTGCTTTAGCTTTTAATATAGGTGTACAAAGTGTTTTAGCCCCTAATTATGCCTCAGAAGAAAGTCAGTACAAGCAGCAAAGTTGCTACAGGTGAAAAAAAGAAGAGTAGTGCGTACAACTATTGCATTTAAGAAAGAAATATAGCAAAATATGAAGAAGGTGTGCGAGTTTCCCTTCTTTCGAGGGAATAGAGCATGGCTTCTGCAGACCACCACAAAGGTAAGAAATCCTATTCATAATTCTTTTCTTTATCCTTTAACCGCTCACCACTTTTTGTGGAGACCCGGGTGACATGTAAACGACCTGATTTTTTTATTTTTACACGTTCATGTTAGCGTAATCTTTCGTACGGAAGATTACGCTAATGCGAACGTACGATTAGCCTGGGTTAGGTTCATGTTTACGTTCATGGTAAACATTCAGGGTGTTGGAACGGATTAAAACGATTTTACATTACTTTTAATTGGAAAACCGATTTCGGTGATTGAACAAATCAGTTTTCGAACAGGGTTCTGGAACGGATTATGGTCGAGAACCGAGGTTCCACTGTATAATAATATTTAAGAAATTGATGCATTTAAAAAAATACAGCAAAAAAATGAATACTAAAAAAATTAAATAAATCAAGGTAAAATATTTACAAAAAATAAAGATACAGATAAACAAATACACATAAATAAGGACATTTTAAAAAGGGCAATTGTAAAAAAAAAAAAATACAATAACTACTTACTGTATCCCATTCCCTGAATAAAGTACTTGAAGGCTTCTGTCAGCTTTCCAGGCTACACAAAAAATACAAAAAATATTCACCATATCCATTTGTATAACTATACATTCACTTCTCAGGACAAAAACATATTTTTTGAGAGTAAATATAATTAACATTTTAATACATATAATTATAAATTATACATAATATTTTTGTGGTTTTGTTGATAAAAATGGGAAATATAATTTTCTAAAATTGTCTTCGTCACAATTGTCAAAACAAGATTCTGGTGTACATATAAACAAAGAGAAAAAGATTTTAATACATTTGTTATCGTTTTGTATGGTTATATAAATATTTCCTAAAATATAATATCAAATGTTTTGTTTGATGGTAAAAAAAATTATAAAAGTTTAGAATAAATTTATTAACAAATAATATTAATATATAACAACTTGATTTAAGGGTGAAAATGAATTTAATTTTATAGATACTAAATATCAATTCATTATTATTTTAATTTAAAATGGAAAAATATAACATTCTAAAACTGTTCCATTTTAAAATTGCCTTCATTTCAATTAAAACTGACATTTTGTGGTATTTAAAAAAAGAGGTCAGCTAAATTTAGCATTGGATGTCTTCTGGACATCAGATTCTAGGCTAAATCTGGTCCGTTTAGACATGACGATAATTTGATTGTTTAAAGAATCAATTATGGACAAAATGGAGTCTAAAACAATCCATGTTTTGCTTACCATTTTAGAATTTAGCACCTCAAAAGTCCTCTTTTTAACGTTTTTTGTACTTTCACTTTTGGACCAAATAAAGACGTATTTTCACAGGAAATTGAGCCAAAGTATTTATCATACCTGTCAACCTCCACGCCTCTATGCCCTTACAAACTGTCGTATTTTCCCTTACAAAATACAAAATAATCTTACACCATATTCTTTTTTTCAAATGTGTTTATTTATGTAGTTTAACATGTTGTGTTGTACACGTGTTTCGTTATATCATATATATTGTTAATTAACATTTTTTGTGAGATTTGAGATGCTCGACATGAATGATGTTTATTATAAAAAAAAAAGTTAAAAAATTAAGCAGCTTGGACGTTCACGGTAGAAGGAAAATAATTATGCAAATATAATAAAGTAGAATAATACATTTTCTTATTCAAATTATGCATTCATTTTCTACATGAAATTATTGTTGGTAATATACTAATTAAAGGGATAACTCCAAACCTGCCTTTTTTACTTTTCTCCTTTTATACTTCCTTTTTTTCTTACAACATAATAATTCGTAATATAATGATGCATCAAAGCAAGTGAGACGTTTGAGAGCTCTCTTTAACGAGTTGAGACAAAAAAGCCGGTTTTCTAAAAAGAGACGGACTTCCTTTCACTACATCAAACCGCTCGCTTTGTTTGCAACGAAAAAAACGATACCGAGATAGAGGCTACCGCGGCGAACTCGTTTGACTTGATTTATTTGCCGTTTCGTGATAGTTGGTGTATACCGGATGGTACCCATAATTGACAAATTTGCATTTTTCCGTACAGATTTTCTCGTACGTCGTACACGTCTTAAAATGCATAATAAACGTACTTTGTACGGCAAAACCGTACAGGTTAACAGGGATGATTTATCGTTGCATATCTGTTTGATATCATTATCGTGTGAAAGTTTGGCATGCAGTACCCCAAACTGACTACAGAGAGCGCTAAATTACGACAACACAAATTATGTCAAGCGTTTTTGTAATATTCTATCGTCAAACTTTAACCAAATAAAGACATATTTACGACTGACCTTTGCTGTCTTTTTAAACCAGTTTTTTTTTACTGGTTGTGAGTTTTTCTATCCCATGTTTGTGAAAAAACGCACTTGACCCAACCTCATCCAGATCCTAGCTGCAGCGGCCCTCAACCCAATTGAGTTTGAGATCCCTGTTGTGAAGGAATACATACCTGGTCTACTTGAGGCATGCCTCCACAGTCAGCCATCTGAATAAAAATGAAAAAAGAAAAAAAATGATAAAAATTTAAAGAAAAAAACAAAACAACTAAAGGCACAAATAAGGTGACAGCATTAAATGTCGTATCAACATGTAGGCGGGGCCAAAGTAGCGGTTAAGTAGGTCAACCGGGCAGATTGAGTACAGGTTAATGTGTCACCAGTGAACATATGAGGGGTAAAGTTTCTGTGACAGAAGCAAAAAAGGGGCACACCTTGAGGAGGGTGGCTTTGGTGGGGTCCAGTTTGGTGTTGCACTCCACCTGGCAAAGACCACAAAAACAAAATTAGGGCTTCAAGACAGCCTTGTCAAGGTTTTTAAACACAATTTCAGAGTTTACCAAAACACTTTTCAAAACAAATGTTCGTAGTCTAGGTTAAGGTGTTGAATATTGATTGAAGGAAACGTGAGGCTTTTTAAAAGAGGCGTAAGGCTTTCAAAATAGGATTCCAGGTATGGGATATGGTTCTAAATCTTATTCTAGGGTTTGGATTTTTGATTAGGTTTAGCAACTTGTGTTAAGGTTTCTACTCAGGTTTTATTCAGGTTTAGAATTTCAGGTTGAAAAGAAAATATATTTTAAATCAGTACAGTATAGTCTTTTAAAATAGGGTTTCAAGCCTTGGTTTGGGTTTGAAATTTTATACTACAGCGGCTCTGCAACCTGCTTCAGGAATTCAAGTTGGGCTTTAAATCGCGTTTAGAGTTTTAACTTGTACACGTTGTGGTAAAATCAAAATATGTTTGAATCTCAGGTTAGGGCTTTCAAAGTAAGGTTTTAAAGCTTGTGATCGGTTTTGAAACGGATTTGTAATTGATTGTTCTCGATTGTTCTCAGCTCAGGGATGCTGCTGGAAATGTGAATTTCCCTTCGGGGATGAACAAAGTATCTATCTATCTATCTATCTATCTAATTGTTGATGAAGCTCGGTGGCCTTGGGGTTAGGGCGGCCACCCTAAGACTGGGAGATTTCTGGTTCGAGCCTTAGTCGAGTCATATAAAAGACTTGCGACAGCAATCTCCCAGAAACAGTAAAGATCTTGCAGATGTGAGTGTGTTCTTGACTCTACCCTCCTCCCAATATATACATACAAGTTTTATGTTGGTTCCATACATCACTAGCTAGGATTTGTAAATAATGTTGAAATCAAAGTATATGTGCTAAATTAAGGTTTCAAGTTTGAGCCCATGTTTCAAGAATGAAATTAGGGTTTTAACTTAAGACTAAAGCCAGGAGTGAAGTGTCCATTTTTGGTTTAAATTTAGGTTTTGTACTGGAGTTGAGATTTCTTGTTGGGGTTTAAAATCAGAATAGAGATTCAAATCAGGGTTTCAATCTCACGTTATGGCTGTGTTTGGGTTTTAAGTTGTCAATGTGATATTGATTAAGTTCAATGGCCCTAAAACTTAAGGTCTCAACCAGATTTTGTTTTCTAGATTAAGATCGCAAGCCTGTGTTAGGGTTTCAAGACGGTATATAAGCTTTGCTGACCACAGCATCCACAGCAGGTGAGTTGTCCCCGACCACCAGGAGGGAAGGACACTTGAGGGTTCTGTTGTTGCTTCCCGGGACCGGCCTCTCTATGTCGATGTCTCTCCGACTTTGGAACGGAAGCAAAATCGAATTAAAAACCCTAATTTTGAAATTTGCGAGCACCTGCAAGGCATGCGACTTTTACCTTTCGTAGGCCTTGACGAATAGCTGCAGATTGAACTGATTCATGTCTTTCATCACGTGATGGCGGTAGGTGGCCACCAAGTCCTGGTTGTGCTGAATCTCCTCCTGAGGGTAATAGGAATTACATCCATCAGCATCCTTGCGCTAGTCTTAGCGAACTTTTGCAAAAACTCGCAAAAACGACGCTAACCTTTCCAAAGATGTGACTGATGACCAGGTCGGGCAAGGCATGGGTCCAGCCACTGATCTGGGGGTCAAAACATTTCTCGTTTTTAAACCACATTTGTACTTCAATTTTTATTTCAAAAAATATATATTTTTAGGGTTTATGACCTTGTGCGCTGCCCAGTCCATCCAACCTTGGGCACATGGGTTGATGTTGATGAGCAACAGACCTTCCACCATTTTGGGGTAATCCAACTGAAAGAAGGAAAATGTTGGATTACACACATATTTATGGTTTCATAATCAAATGTTGCGCCTCTAGTAGATGATTACTTAGATTACTAAATTAGCCAAAAATTGCCGTACAGCAAGTCATCCAAGCCAGTAGATGGCGCTTTCTTTAAAACCACTTGAAAATTTCCGCAGGGCAAGTCATCCAAGCCTCTAAATGGCGCTATGGCAATGTTTCATTTAGAAATTGATCAAATTTATTGCATTATTATCAAACATTTTTGCTTTTTTGAGGCATGTTAAAAATATTAACATGATTAGCATATTCATACATTATTAGCCAAAAGTAGGGCAAGTCGTCCAAGCCTGTAGATCAGAGATGGGCAACTATTTGGAGTCGGGGGACGCGTTGGGTTCAAAAATTTGGCCAAGGGGCCCATCTTGGAAATCTATTCAATTTTCTTTCATTTATGAATAAATAAATATACATGCAGACATGTTCTATTTTCTATATCTGTTTTTAAGTAGATCAGTTACACCAAATTGGTTTTGAAACAATCACAATTTAAGCAAAATAATATATTGGATCCCAGTTTTTTTTTTGGAGCACTAAATATGATATTTTGTGTTTTAGAATTACTTTAGTTGAGCACTAAATATGATATTTTGTGTTTTAGAATTACTTTAGTTGTATTTTTTTAGTATTCACACAGTCGGACTTTTGTAGTATTTTTGTAGTGTTTGTAATATTTTTGCAGTGTTTCTACAGTAATATTTTGTAGTATTTCTGTTGTAGTATTCCTGTAATATTTCTGTAGCATTTCCATAGAAGAATTACTGTAGTATATCTAATATTTTGTAGTACCCTCTTATAATATTTCTGCGATGGTATTTTTGTATTAGTGGTATTCTTGTCATATTTCTGTACAAGTATTTCCATTGTAGTATTTTTGTAATATTTATGTTGTATTTCTATAGTAATATTTTGATAGTAGTTCTTTAGTATTTTTGTAATATTACTGAAATAGTTTTTTTAAAGCTTTTCTGTAGTAGTATCTCTGTATTGCAGTATCACTGTCATAGTATTAAAATCTTTTTTCTGTGAAATTTCTTACCTTTTCAGACTGAAAAAAAATTCACATCCCTGTTTTTAAGAACTAAATCTGATCTATAATGTTTTTAGTAATTTGTAGTTTTTCTGGAGTAGTATATTTATAATAGACACATAAAGAGACAATGGGGACACGCTGGCACCAAAGAAAGGTATTTTTTGTTAGGAGTACTTTATTTTTTTAAATTTTTGTCATTTATCTTTTGTCATTTTACTTTGACCATTTTTGTTGGACGGGCTAGATCAAAAAGCCTGTTGGGCCGCATTTGGCTTGCGGGCCGTAGTTTGCCCACCCGTGCTGTAGCGACATTTAATTTGGAAATGATTTAAAACTATTGCATTACTGTCCTTTTTTGAAATTATTATCTTTACTTTTTGGGAACGAATAGAAACTTGATCAGCACATTAAACGTTTTAACCTAAAAGTAGTATATTTAGTTCCTATTTTGGACGATTTATTTAAGAAGTTCTTACCGCAAATTTGGTCAGCACGAAGGCACCGGCCCCCATCCCTAATCCGATAACAGACTTCAGCCTGCAGCACACAAACAAATGCAATGGGTCAGAATCTGGCCACTCCCACCAAGAAAGCCATCTGTTGACCACGCCCACTTACCCAAAATGCTTCAGCACCAGCGGCAGCGTCTCAGAGAGCTCATCCATGGTCGGGTACTCATAGCTGCAGGAAAAAAACAAATGTATTAAAATACATAATAAAATAATCTACATGAACAAGATCAAAATAAGTGTTGCTAGTATTTACAATAATAATCAAATATGTGTAAATTCTTCCTAGCAACAGGTGACTTTTCCAAATAATCTTAAGCATGCTTTTTCAATCTGTGATTTATTGGCATGTGAAATAATTCAATTTGGTCAATGAATAATATTTTGTCCAACCTACTGATAGATAGCATCCCTGATTTAATGGTAATTTCATAGGTAAAGTATTTTTCGAGTATTAATATTTAATAGTAATGAATATGATGATACAGTAATATCCATCCATCCATTATCTGCACCGCTTATCCTTAGTAGGGTTGCGGCCCATTCCAGCCATTTTCGGGCAGTGGGCAGGGGACACCCTGAACTGGTTGCCAACCACAAAGACAGACATCTCACTTGCTCATTCAGGGACAATTTGGACCGGCAAATTAACCTAATATGCTTGTTTTTAGAATATGGGAGGAAACCCACAAAAGAACGAGGAGAATATGCAAACTCCGCACGGGGAGGTTGGTAGCTGGATTTGAACCCATGACCTCAGAACTGTACTGCGGATGTGCTAACCACTCAGCTGCCATGCCACCCTATTATAGTAATATGACCAAAGTAATCCATGGTAATTTAATACTAATCCAATGTCATTTTAAAAGGTTAATCTAATAAAAATACTTTTAATTTTGGTAGTTATAATTAATTAATTTCCCATTATAATTCAAAATAAATACATTGAGTGAATTGAAAATACATATATGTCAACAAAAATATTAAGAAAAACAATGTACAAAACATTTCTTCAAATAATTTAGTTTTCATAATAAATTAATAATAAATTTGTATAAAAAACATATTTAATGTAAATTGTATTGTTTTTTTTAATTTGATGATAATGTAGAAGATATAATAATATTAAATAATGGTAATAAAGTATTTGATTTAGCACAATTTCCCAATTTTATTTAAAAAATGCTTTTAATTTAAATAACATTAGTATATTAAATTCTATTCATAATTCTAAATAAATGCATTTAGGGTGATGTAAATATCTATAAATACATGCCAACAAATGTTATCAACAGAAATATGTAATACCTAATTTTTATGTAATTTCAAAATTTTTACCGAATTTAAAGATTTAAAAATGAATTCAAAATAAATGCATTAGGTAAAAGGCATTTATAAATATAAATATTCCAAAAATATATATTTTTGAACCTTATGTAATTAAAAACATGAAAAGAATAATAAAAAAATGATTGACTCTAAATCATTTTCACTTTTTATTTTTTAACACAAATTGTACATTAAGAATATTGCAAATAGTTAATAATATTTATAATAAAAATATACAAAAAAAGACTCAATGAAATGTAATATTTAATGGTATGTAATTTTTACATTTTAATAGATAGATAGATAGGTAGATAGATAGATAGATACTTTATTCATCCCCGAAGGGAAATTCACTTTTCCAGCAGCATCCCTAAGCTGAGAACAATCGAAAATAACTGAGAACAATCGAAAATAACACGGGAGCTGCTGGAGTGGCTGCCATTCGTGACGGCGCCGGAGAAACGATTCAATTTGAATCATGTACAAACAAACAAACAATTGAATCATGTACAAGAAACGATTCAATCTGAATCATGTACAAACAAACAAACAATTGAATCATGTACAACAAACAAACAAAATATTTATGTTTCAATAAGTGGAGTGTTAATAAAATGGGGGGAAAATAATTTCTGATACTGATATAACCAAGTAAAACTAATTTTAAGTTACCTGTCCAAATGAATGTTGTGCCATCTCACCTTTCCCACTCTCTCTGCTCGCTCCTGAAACTTTATCAAATAGTCCAAAATTTTACCTCATCTTCTCCGCTCACCTCGTCGTCCTCTTCTCCTTCCACTTCGCACTACAGAGACTTTTTAGCTGAGCCGTCTCTTATGACACCATCCCCTGATCTAGACCAAACTTTAACCCCTGCTAATATGACCATCAGAAAACAAAAACTATATTGTGAAGGAAAACTACAGATCCCTCGTTTTTTGTGGTTAACGGGGACCAGAGCCACTCGTGAAAAAGTGAAAATCTGGGAAGTAGCTCCGCACCTTAATAAAGACCCCAAAGGGTTAAACTTACCTCAAGATTTAGAATATACGGCTGTACTATGTAAATGAAGAGAAAATAGGAAAGGAGATGGATTCAGAAAAAAAAAGACGACGAGAGGTGGAATATCTGTAAAACACTGTGCACATCCACTAGTTACTGGATTCTGAGGGAATTTAACTGAACCTGGTCAGATTTTTTATTACATCCAAAATTAGGAAAAGTTTTTGGCAGATTCAACAACCATGCTGGAGAGCATGTGGATAGGATGACGTCAAACACATGCATTTATTTTGGCTCTGTCCAAAAATAGAAGATAACTAGGACAAATAATGGTTTGTTTTAAAGAAAATTGTGGGATACCCAAAACATTCCAAGTGCTCTGTTTGAGGTCCCTAACAGAAGGAATATTACAGAAAGGATGAATACCTGTTAAAAATTCTCCTAGCAACTGGTAAAGCAAGATTATGGTATAAACAAGAGCCCCCCACTGTGAAGCAGTGGGTGGGCACTGTGGAGGAATTATTTGTAATAGAGAGGATCACATTTCGAATACAGGATACCCAATTCATGGGCAAATGTGAAAAAATTGATGGATTACCGAAAAATAAGGACACCACTAATGAACAATGAAGAATGGACTTTAAATAATGACTTGAGCAACAAAGATACTACCCAAAACTGCAAATCTAGTAGCAAATGCTTTTGAGTTCATTTAAATCATTTTAACTTGTTCATTTTTTATCGCAATTTTAAACGAATACAATGTAATGCAAATATGTATAAATATAAAAAAATAACATTAAGAAAAGCAGTGTAGTGAGAACAAGGTGTAGCTCCCGACCCAGACTGTGCGAACGAGATCAACTTAAGCAGGTCCTGCCCTGAACTAGCCGGGATGTCAAGGATCAAAGTTTACGACCGGCGTGTCAAAGGTCAGTAGGTGGCGCTCACCCGGTAGAGAAGGTGTTAGCGCCCTCATGTTGCCCGAGGGCATCGACATGGCAGACTGCGAAATGCTGCAAAATCTCCAACATGTCCTCATGCTTGAAAAGCGAGTCCCAGCAGGTCTTGTCTGTTGACCAATCAGAACGTAGCGTTGAAGTAAAAGGGGAGAGGCTTATGAGAATTTGAGGTGCGCCTTACGGTTGAGGCCGATGTCGTGAAAGGTGAGGATAACGGGGCGCTCGCCTTTAGGGACCCCCCTCATGGTGCAGTGGAGGTGCCCAAATGGGGTCTCCACATCATGCTCCTGTCAAAAAATATATATATACATTTTAATAATTCATAGTTTATCAAAATACAAAGAACAATATATTGAATGATTTAATTATGTTGTGCAGAAAAAATATCAAATGTATATGAATAGGTTAAAATAATATTTTATTTAAAGGGACAGCGTGTATTTTTAAATCATTGTATAGTGTAGTGTAACTGAAAATGAGTGCTAAAAAGTAAAAGGGGAATACACACTAGGGAGACTCAAAGTGACCAAAAAGCACAATTTTACTTTTTTGAGGAGAGAAAAATAACGGAAGAAACAAGAAAAAAGGGGAAAGAAAAATGTATAAATAAAGTCAAAAAGAGAATAAGAGAAAAAGAAAAGATAAAAAGAAATGAAGCAGGAAAAAGGAAAGGAAAATGAAAAACAGAAAAAACATATTTAAAAATTGTGAGGGGGAAAAAATAGTGGCAACCACAAATGATTGGAATATTAATATAAATACAAAGTGATTATAAAACAATTAATAAAAATGGATACGGAAAAGAATAATTTACATAAATATTTTTAATTTAAAAATGTGCAAGAAAAAATAAATAAATAATGATATTTATATTTCTAACAAACTTAAATGTAATCTTTAAATCATGTATACCATTATATTTTACTCAGAAAAAAATAACGATGTAATGCTAAAAATATTGAATTATTTAGATATTTTTGAGAAATATTCGTTGCAAAAAATGTTTTATATTAATAAAAAAACAAAAAATTGAAACTAACTGGCACAAATAAGTTTATTCATTCATTCTATTACAGGAAAAATATCAAATCAAAATTATATGATTTATAACAATTTATACAAATATTTTTTGTAAGTAACAATTTCATTTTCAAAAAACTATGAAAAAAATATGTATAGAAATACAAATCCAAACAAATCTAAAATACGTGGGGAAAAACATCTAAATAATTTATTCAATTAGTTTTTTATGCAAGCACAAAAAAAAAACGAAAACGTAATTTATAAACATAACAGATGAACAAATTATACATTAAAAAATGATAATGAAGTGTATTATACAAAAATATATCAATGAAAATTCTTCAAAATTGAAAAAGTATTTAACTTAACATTTTAAACAAATCTTAAAATGTTATTCTATTATTTTTCACAGAGGAAAAATTAAAAATAAAATCTAATTATACAAATAACATGATTTATACAAATATCTTTTAATAAGTAAATTTTCTGTAGTGAAATGTACCTAAATGAAATATACGCATGAAAAATACTGTTTATAAATAATAATATTAATATAATAAAAAACATGTTTTTATAATAGCAAATGAGTTGCAATAAAGATGTATCGATAGAAAAATATATAAATAAAAAGAGTAAAACAGAGAAAAGAAGTGGTTGTGATTTGTTTTTCTTCTTTAAAAAAAATTAAACCCCAAAAAAGAAAAAAATCAAGATTGAACTACTTTCTTGACAGCAACAATTGCATTCCAAAAAAACAGTCAACATTTTATTCATTCATCGACTGCATTATCAAAATTCTTTGTTTCCCAAACCAGTTTGTGAAAAGTTTTCCGCCTTCTTGCCGTAATCGTTGTCAAGAAATTCGGACTCACAGCGATTTCCATGTCGACCACCATCATCTCTACGTCGGAATCGTCCAGAACCATTTTGGCGGGAAATCGCACAAAAAAAATCTCGGACTAGTTTGTAAAAGTCCTCGCCTTCAACTGCAGGGCTTTATAGCACTTAACCGTAAATCCCCCCGCCTCCCATGATGCCTTGCGACCCGGGCAAAACAAGATCATCCCTAAATTGGATTGTCGGCAATGCTTGCACCTTATTTACTGAGGCCTTAAAAAAATGACACCTGTCTAACATACCAGGATTTATTCTTTCCATATTTGCATTCAAATGACATAAGAAGTACCACAGGGGCCCGTGCTGGAACCGCACTGTTATTTTTGTTGAGGGTTTTTTTTCTTAGATGGCGAAACCGGGATGACCCAAAGAATTTGGCTCCGCCCACCCAGAACAACCACACTCGCACGTAGGCTGGCCGCTACATAGTAAACAAGTTGATATCTAGACGCTGAGAGAATTGTTTTTTTGTTTGTTTGTTTGTTTGTTTGTTTGTTTTTTTAAACGGTGTTGTGTCGCTTTAAGAGCGGAATTAGGTCACATGTGTTATGTGTCAAACATAATGCAGTAACAAAAAATATTGTTATGACTACAAATGTTGCAAAAATAGAATATTTTTAAGGGTTGAAAAAGGTTTTGAAGAATGATATAACAGTAAAAATCTATTTATACCCCTTTTTTATTTATTATCAGAAAAAAAGATACAGTAATTACATTTGATTGAAAAAAATGAGATTTACTTTCTATGAATAGATGAATACCGCAAAAAATAAATGAAATCCAACCCATTTTTATTTTATCATCATTAAAAAAACACGTAAACAAAATAAAAGGTTGCAAAAAATGACATTTTTGTATTGTTAAAAAAAAAATCAAATCTTACACCATTTTTTAAATTATCATGACAAAAAACATGCTTGGATATACAAGCATGGTAATGTTGATACATGTCTCTGGGATTTCAGCTTTGCTATGTTCTAGAAGCTCAAAAACAACTTTTTTTTCACTTTATAAAATAAACTATAAATTTGTAGGTGTATAACATATATTTGTATGTATTTTATTCGTCATTTGATGAATACTGTTAATGTAGAGTAGTCTGTTTTGTGCACTGTTTTTTTATTTGGCTACGAAATTTTAATATTTGAATAAAGAAGAGGAAATTAATAGTTTTTTTTTAATCCAATTAATCGAAAAAAATGATTGTCAGGTGAATTGATTATTAAATAATTGTTGCAATACAGTACCTAATATGAAATATATATATATATATATATATATATATATATATAGCAGGTATATATGTTACATGGTAATATGTATATCATTTATTATATAGCAGAGTAAATGAAAAAAAAACTGAAACAAAACATAACTTACTACCTAAAACATATTTTGCTTATTTTATCCAACAAAAAATATAATCCAGGAAAAAGAACATGTTGTTAAATTGTGCCAGTACATATTTCTTAGAAATAATAAAATATTATACAATTCACTAAACAATACAATAACACAAATTCGCTTGATTCAATTATGTTTTTCTCTTGGTTTTCCATCCATCCGTCCATCAATTATCTGCACCGCTTATCAGCAGGGTCGCGGGGGTGCTAGAGCCCATCCCAGTCATCCTCGGGCAGTGAGCAGGGGACACTCTGAACTGGTTGCCAGCCAGTCGCAGGGCACACAGAGACAGACAACTCACTTGCTCATTCACAGCTTGGGACAATTTGGACCGGCCAATTAACCTGACATGCGAGAGGAATAAATTTAAAATAAAATAAAAAGTGAGAATAGTCGGATCATTTGAAAAAACATGAAGATTAAATAAGAAAATCTTAAAATGAGCAAATTGCTCAATAATTTTGCAAAAATGTTTTCCTTGAAAAAGTGAAAATATCTTGAAAACAGTGCACCCTCTAAGGATAGAAGGAAAAATCAATGCAGCAATATATAGAGATATCCTGGATGAAAACCTGCTCCAGAGCGCTCTTGACCTCAGGCTGGGGCGAAGGTTCATTTTTCAGCAGGACAACGACCCAAAGCACACAGCCAAGATCTCAAAAGATTGTCTTCAGAACCACTCCGGGAATGTCCTGGAGTGGTTCTGATTTAAAGGAATGTCCAGACTTGAATCCGATCAAACATCTCAGGAGAGATCTGAAAATGGCTGTGTACAAACGTCTCCCATCCAACCTGATTGAGCTTAAGACTTATTGCAAAGAAGAATGGGCAAAACTGCCTAAAGATAGGTGTGCTAAACTTGTGGGATCATATTCAAAAAGACTTGAGGCTGTATTTGCTGCCAAAGGTGGATCAACAAAGTATTAAGCAAAGGCTGTGAATACTTATGTAAATGTGATTTCTTAGTTTTTCAATTTTTATTAAATTCAAAAAAAGGAAAAAAAAAACTTTTTCACATTGTCATAATGGAGTATTTTGTGTAGAATTTTGAGATACAATTTGGAATAAGGCTGTAACATAACAAAATGTGGAAAAAGTGAAGCGCTGTGAATACTTTCCGGATGCACTGTATCTATTTATCTATCTAAAATATTGACAACTCAAAATGCGTCACAACCAGTGTTCCCTCTAAGCTGCGCGCGTGCGCAATTGCGCACTGCTCGCACATTCTCAGCGCACAAGAAAATCTAGCCAGCGCACAAAAATGAGGGCTCAAAATGACTAATTAAGAAGCGACTCAAGTCAAAGTTACAGTGCATGAAGGTAAAAATACACGGGTTCCCCTGACGTTGTGTCCTAAATGCGGTATTTTGAAGTCGAGTCGAAGTGGAACGAAGTTGAGTAAAGTTAGTAAAGATAGTCGAGAACCGGCTCCTTCAGCTCGGCTCACCTCTTTCGGGTCCTAAACGGCTCTTCAGGTTGTTTTTGCTTCTTTAATCCCAACATGACCAAATATTATGTAAAATTATGCACAAAATGACTTAAAGGAAGGGGGGAATAGAACAAAAAAGAAAAAATACCAAAATGAAAAAGTAGTGAAAAGCTGAGGAAAAAAAGAAACAAAAGGAAGAGAAAAAAAGTAAATGTAGGAAAAAGACAGAAAAAAGAAAAGAAAGAAATGTAAGAAAAAGGTAAATAGAGAACAAAAAGAAAAAGTAACAGCTCGGAAAAAATAAACACAATGAGATTTTTTTTAAAGGAATTTAAAAAAAGTAGAAAAAAACACGGAAAAAAGAAGAAAAAGTTTGTGTTGCATTCAAATAATTTCCAATTATATCAAGTGAATCTTGTTGCCAACATTGTACTTCCACTAAAAAAATGTGATTAAGTACAGTTCTGTATCTTACAACCGACTAAATAAGCCCCCAAAAATGTTAATATCATGCGACAAAATATATCAGGAAATAAAAAGAAATGGATATCTTGTGAAAGAATTGTATGAACAAACGACGTTTGTAGGCCGTACAACCTTTGCAATAGTACATGAGTCAATTCATTCAAAAGAGAAAATAATTTTGCATTGCCGGAAACTCAGCAAAATGTAACTTAATGTCAAGTTATGGACATGTTTGATAATGATTTAGTTGCCACACTTGGGATTATGGTTGCTCACTGTTGTTTCAAGCGTTGTTCACCGACTTTGTGTGAACGCTCAGACCCGTGGAAAATTAGAGGGAATATTGCTTGAAAACAGAATTATTTCCAACTTAGTGTATATAGATATTCATATTCAGTTTATAAACAATAGTTAAACTGTAGAGTGGCTAAAAAATTTTTTTAAAAAATCCTCCGGAGCCAGCAGACCTAATTATCCGAGCCCAGATTCAATTGCCCGGCTAACAAGATAACGGCTGAGATGATTAGCTACCTCGGCGCTTTTACAACTAGATGGCGCCATTACTGCTAACTGGGTCATGTGACAAAGGTCGCTGCTTTAGATAAGAGTTAGTAGCGGGCTGGCTAATAAGTCCTACCTTGATAGCGGGTTATGAACTGATAATTTGATAGCAAGCTATTAAATCCTAACTTGATAGCGGGATAATACGTAGCCAGGGCAGGGTGCTAGCTTACCTTGAAAGCAAGCTGGTGCACTGCCTCTCTCAGACCCTATAGAGAGAAAAAAAACAGAAAATAACGTTACATATTTAGTGCGCTATTCCGATTATGAATTATGGGATGTCCTTATAATACAATATAATTTTTAGTTATATTTACAGGTAGTTCCCTGTCCACCAGCAGCGGTTTAACTTCCCCAACCTGGTGCTCGTCCATGTCTGCTATCTAGTGGAAGACAAAAATATGTCAATTTATAAATACTACAGTAATAATTATTCATCAAAACACAGACAGTATATTTCTCATAAATAGTATATCATTTCATTGACTTATTCTAATACTAATTTATGCGCAAATAAAAATCGTATATTCAAATAAATAGGTTAGGATAATAAACAATAATTTATTTCCATGTTTTTTAATAAATAAAAATGTGTTTATTAAAAATATTACAGTAATGTATGGAAAACGTTTTACCAGATTGAAACTAAGTGGGAAAACTATTTAAAGGAATAATTGAAATATTATTAGATTTCAAATAATAAATAAGTTCTTGTATTAATAATAGAATGTACTAAATATTTTGTCATTAAAATAAGTATAAGAACAAGTGCAGATACCAGTATTTGCATAATTAACCTATGTTACATAGGAATGGATGATATTCTAATTTGCATGAATGAATAAATAATGAAAATAATAATAACATCAAAACTCAATAAAAATGCAAAACTTAAATCTACTGGAGGAAAAATAATCAATTGAATTACTCAATATTTTAGTTAAAAAAATATCGAATTTATACAAATAATAAGTTATTATAAAGATAATTATTTATTTAAATATTTTTCATGAGTAAAGTAGTTTAATTGAAAATATTACAGAGACATTAATTAAAATAAAACAAAAAAGTAAGAGGAGTATGAATTTTTAATCAAAATAGTCAATTATTTTAGCTTAGAAAAAATATGTAATTTATATTATCAATGACACATTATTAAAATATGTTTAAATAAAATACAAAATTGTTTTGAATAGTAAAAATCTGTATAAATTAACTTAAAGATTTTTTAAATAAAATTAATATGTATTTATGATAAATAATAATGATAATAATAAAAATACAAATCTTTTTTTAAATATATTTTTTAATAAATTAAAAGCAATTGTAAATAACAAAAAAACACATTGAAAAATAAATAAAAATTCTACCAAATTGAAAAATATTAACCTTAATTGTTCTGGGGTTTTTTCGCGCAGAAATTTTTTTAAAAATTATTTTTTAAGCCCTTTGAGACTCTTCGTGATTTAGGGCTATACAAATAAAAATGACTTGACTTGACCTTAAATGTTATTTTTCAAAAGCTAGAACTCGTTACTCGCTGACTTTCGTGTTGTACCTGCGTTGCCTTCGTGGGCGGAGGAAAACACAACAATTTTTTTCATCCCAACATGCCGTCGTCTACTTTTACGTTCGGAAATTGACATTTAAAGCCGAGCTTTGTGGGTAATTCATTGTTTTTTTTTAATCGCTTCACATGTTTTTTCAGGCCCGCGTGATTCATGACACGCCTTTACATTCAGAACTTTTTTGGTTGCCTGCTTAACTCGTCCACTGCCCATGTTAAAAAGTGCTCGGAAATGCACTTCAAGTGACAGTGTGTATTATTTAGCACCTCCAGGTGGTAAAAAAAAAAACTTCCATCGAAAAAAACCCAAAAACAATATTCTTACAAACAAGGGGTGTCGAACATGCGGCAGGCCAGATCAGTCCACTGGATGTTGCTAAAGCCAGGTGCCACTCGCAAAGCGACTGTAGCTCTTTTTATCTCTTCCTCTCCCTTTTCTGTCTTTCTTTTCCCTTTTTCTGTCTTTCTCACTTGTCCTTTCTTACACACTTTTTCTCTCGCTCTTTCTCTCCTTTTCTCCCTTTTGATTTCTTTATCTTGTTCTCTATCCTTTTCTCTTTCTTGCTCAGTCTCTTTCTCTCACCCTCTCCTTCTCCACTTCTTTCCCTTTTTCTCTCTACCTGTCTCTCACTTTTTCTTTCCATGCTCATTACATTTTTTTCTTTTTCCTTCTCTTTCTGATTTTATCTCTCTTTTCTGCTCCCTCTTCCTTTACTGTCTCTCTTGATTTCTCATTCTCTTTTGTTCTCTCTCCTTCTCTCCTTCTTGTTTTCCCTCTCTTCCTCTTTCCATCTTTCTCTCTTTTTCTGATTACCTCACTCCCTGACTTTCAATCTATTTTTTCCTCTTTCATTATTTATCTCACTCTTTTTTCTCTTTTGTTCTCCAGCTCTTCTTCTATCTCACTTTTTATCTCCTCTTTCTTTCTTTGTTTCTTCCTTACATACTTTTCTTTCAATTTCCTTGTTTACTTTCCCTTTTCAGCTTTTCCTTTTTCCTAACTTTTTTTCTTTTACGTTTCATTTATTAATATATTTTTCTTTCACCCCCATTTGTCATTTTTCTCATTTCTTTTCTTTCCTTTTCTGATGTGCTTTTTTTCTTCATTCCCCTTTTTTATTTTAGTTGGGGAAAATAATATTGTGTTTGGGTCACTGTGTGTAATTTGTATTCTTTCTTGTTCTTTTTAGCACTCCTTTTAAGTTGCACGACACCATACACCTAGTGATCACATATTACACACTGTACCTTTAAATTGAGACCCTGTACAATTTTTATTAGGATATGATTAGGACTAAATATGCTATAAGTATGGCTAGCTAGCTAGGGAGGTAGCTAGCTAGCAGAGTGACCCGATTGACCCAAAATGCCAATTGAGCTATCCCGAACAATTAACTAACAAAATTAACCGGATTTTGGCAATTTTATTTCATTGTTTTCTATTAGTATGACGTAAGTAAAGGATTTAACAAGCTAGCTTCAGTTCATAAATACCAAAGGTTTACACATAAATTATATGTTACAAATGTTTCTACCAAGTCGTTATTAAGCTAGCCTTAGTTCATGAAAGTTGGCACATGAACTTAATATGCTACAAATGTTGCTAGGTGCTATGGCGACCTAATTGACCCCAAATTCCAAATGTGCAAACTAGAACGACCAACTAACCGAATTTAGGCTATCTAAAACCATTTGGCAAAAGTCCACAAATATTCAGAGCAGCAGTAACTTTAGCGTAATACAGTGCTTCTCAATTATTTTCTGTCATGCAAAAAAGAAATTAGCATCTTAACGGTGTGATTGTGTTGTAAAGTCTTAACAGCTTAATTGATTTGGCTTTGTGTTGTCCCCTGCCAACACTTTTAACTTAGCAAGAACTCTGCAAGTCTTTGCTCTTCTCCCTCCAAGGTCGCAGTGAAGTGCTAGGTATGCTTCGTCAAACTTTCTTCTCTTTAGCTTTCGGGAGGAGACTTTTGTTTGCCTTCTTTACCCCATCTCTCTTGGCCTTTCTTCGCATCTGTGTTATATATTTTTTCATGAGGTGACTTTGGAGTCTCCGCCACTTTGGGTCTACACATCATACTCAATTGCACCTTTTCAGGGCCAAATTCAAGCAATTTTTAAGGACATTCAAGGCCAATTTTTTAAGCTTAACCAGGGCCTTCAGAGGAAGAAATTCAGTTGATGAATACCGATTTGCACGTGAACTAAGTATGCTTCAAATGTTCCTACCTTGACCGGTGAGCCAAACAACCCAGAATGAGCGAATCCAAACAATTTATTGACCAAATTATGAACTATTTGGAGAAGAGCCAGGACTGACACGAGTTTGTACATTCATAGCAGCGCTAGCATTGGCGTACATTAGCGTAATAGTATAATTACAGATGTCTTTTGCTTTTTAACAATCTTGGTTTTTATGTTTTGTGACGTTAATCAAAAGCAATTAAAATGTATTGTATTCTGCAAGTGAGGTGAACAAAACCGTTATTAAGCTAATGACTCCTAGTTAGCACGTAAAGGCCACCTTAGCACACAAATGTGCTACTTTCCAGGGAGTTTAGTACGCGTTTTGCTGGCAAAACGAGACTTCTTGTGCAGGAAGCGCGACACGCTTCACACACACTCAGTCAGTGAGACGAGACAAGACCGGAGCGATCCGGATCACACAATAGCAATGAGCGCCAGCAAACAGCACGCCCATTTCTCCTTTTTTTTACTGCATAACTTTAGTTGGAGGCAAGGGAGAAGAAGGAGAACAAAACAGGAAAGGAAGATGAAAAATTATGGGCAAAAAAAAGAAAAGAAAATAAAGAAGACATGGCAGCACTTACATGCTAATAGTTGTTTACTTTATTTGTTAGCACAACACAACAAGTAGCTAAATTAACTGAAAATGCTTGCTTATAAACACTGTTAGCTCTGTGTCCTGAAATCATCTTATTTGGAAACATTTTGGGGACTAATTTTATTGGGAAAAAAAACCTGAGCAATGTTAGCTAGCTACATGTTTGGAGATTAACTACCTATAACAACTGGACGAATCTTCGCAAGAATGAAATAAATAAAAGTTTAGGTCTTTCTAGACCATATGTGCTACTTGTGTCTATGTGAGTATTAAAGGATCATATTTTAGCATTCATTAGCTATCCACCTGATTAAACGTTAGCTTCTTGTTGTGTAGCTAAGAATCAGGGACACTAGCAACAAAATTTCCACTTTTTATAAACAATGTTAGCTAGTTGTCCTAAACATTGACTACAATATTGTTTAAAAAAATCTGTTATTTTAAACGTGATGATCCAAATATAATTTAGCATTGTTAACTAGCCACTTGTATAATTATTAGCTATGTCATAAGAAGATATTACTTAGCAAGAGTAAAATAAATAAAGGTTGAGGACATTTTAAGACCCGATTTGCGACTTTTTTTAATAAGTTTGAGTATTATATTAATCATATTTGTTCATTGTTAGCTAGCTTCTGGTTTAGACTTTGGCTATGTGTTATGAAGAAAAGAATAAAGCACACTCACGCGTTTCCGCTTTTTGTAAACGATGTTAGATAGGTGTCCTACAAATGTTTAACACATTGGAAACATTTTAGGTATTATTTTAAAGGTGAGGCCCCAAACAAATGTTAGCATTTATAGCTGGCTAATTGTTAAATTGTTAGCTACACGTTATTGGAGAATTTTATTTATCACAAGTAAAATAAAGGTTAAAGACTTTTCCAGTACCGTTTTGCTACTTGTGTCAATAATTTTGAGTATAATAATGACCATGTTCTGGCATTGTAAGCTTGCTACCGGTTTAGAAGTTTGCCATTTATTGTGATGCTCATAATAAAAAGACACTTGTACTTTAATTTCTACTTTTTATAAACAATGTTAGATAAGGTGTTCTTGAAGTTATCTAACACATTATTTGGAAACATTTTGGTGAGTATTTTGAAGGTGACGCCCCCCAAAAATGTTAGCATTGTTAGTTGGATAGCTAATTGCTACCTATCTAAACATTAGCTACCTCTTAGATCAAGTCAAGTCATGTTTATTTGTATAGGCCTTAATAATAAGGAGTCTCAAAGCGCTGCACAGACCACAGATTATTGCAAACCTCATACTCTTATTACACCATCCCCTGATCTAAAACCTACATGAGGGCAAGGAAAAACCCAAAAACCTCAATATGAGGAAAATAAAGAACAGGGTTCTTCATCTTCAGAAAACGTCCCATGTTGCACTTGTGTCGTGGTTTATGACACGTGTAAACTTTGAACTCTTGCGGCAGTCGTTTTAAGTTACAAGAACAAGTTTAAAGATTTCCCGGAGCTAAAAAGGTTGTATGGGGAAGAGTCTGAAAAAGTAGCCGGTGCCGCAAATTGGACATGCCTCTATGCATTTTGACATGGTATCCCCCCCTCCTTCAGATGGTCTTCTAGTGTTACAGGGGGGGTTAGCTTATAGCTGCAGTCTCCAACCTTTTTCAAGCGGAGAGCTGCTTTTTGTTACTGATTAGCACAAAGGGTACCCAGTTTGATAGTTATGTCTAAAATAGAAACTTAGCTAGATGGCTCGCTAAATTGCTAAAAAGGTAGCTTTACATTTACCTAGAAAAGTGCACAAGTAAAAAAGTAAAACAGAGCTAGATAGCTAGCTAAAAGGGTAAATTAAACATTTATATGGTCGGATAGAAAAACTAAAAACAAAGCTAGATAGCTAACTAGAAAGGAGCCAAAAATGTAGCTCGACACCCAGAAAAAAAGATAAAAAGCTAGCTAGATAGCCCGCTAAACACCTAAAAAGGTAAGAAGATAGCTAGCTAAAAAAATTGCACATTTTTTGTTTATTCGCTTTGTAAAACCAATAAATTGGAATTTAGTTTGTTGTATTTCCTGTAAAATAAGTGCATTTGTAAAATAAAAAATAGATTATTTCTACTACCTTAATAAATTGCCTGAAAATAATTATCAATACTTGAATATATTTTGTTTGTCCATGAATTGGATTTATTTATTTGAATTTCTAAAATAACAACTTAACATGTTATTACTATGTTATTACTAAGTTGATTATCAAAAATAGAGTGTAGAAAGATTCAGTCAACCAACCAAAAAATCATTTTACAAGAAAATCACATTGACCCAGCACAGGTAAGCTATTTTCAAAACAGGTCCGCAGGCACCTCAACTATCATTAGGGGGTACCCTGGTGCCTGCAGGCAGCACGTTGGAGACCCTTGGTTTATAGCAAACAGCTCCCATCTGACTATTGACTCTGGTAGCTAGCGTGCCCTGACTGCTCTTGCTTTCTTTTCTCGTTTATTCTTCAACCCAAAGTTTTGGCACAGGTCAGGCCTGTTATGCAATTGGGGGAGGAAATAAAAAGGGCGGCTCAGGAGGGGGAACAGGATGGTCTCAGAAATATCGTGCCTCATATAATAAGACGATAAATGCTACGTTGGATTAGCAGGAAATTAGCAACTTTTCGCATGGCGAATTTGTTAACCTGTTCTGAATGTTTGCTAACAAAGTTAGCAACTGCTGGTATTCACAATTTGAGACACCTACTGTTAACTGAGATTGCTGGCAGCTTGTGGATGGACTGCGCTAGCAGACCATATTAGTAAATTATTATTAGTCTGTTCGCTGATAATTTTAGCAACTTGTCCCATTCACAATTTTGGCTAGTGATGTTGGCGACCATTTGTATTCGAAATGTTTCCTGATAACGTTCATAACAACCATATTAGCAATCCAAGCCTGCTTCTCAATTGTTTTCTGCGCAGCTGATATTAGCAATTTAAGCCACTTGTTGTAAGCGAACATGTTAGCAACTTGATGCTAGACTGTGCTAGCTGGCAATATTAGCAACCAGTTGTGTTCTGAACATTAGCTGACAATGTTTAAAAAAGTTTATATGAGCAATTGATTATTTTGGTTATCATTTGTATTACAAAAGCTAGTTAACAATGTTATCAACTTGTTTTGTTCACGATCTTTTGAAATCTGAATATAAGCCGAAAATGCTAGCAACTGCCAATTTTCACAATTTGAGGCACTTATTTTCAGCTGTCGATAATAGCAACTTTATATAAACAAGATTAGCAGCTGACGAAGTTAGCCACCTACTGTATTGTCTTACAAAACGATAGCCAACGACAAAAGCGTAACCAGGCCATTTTTGTGGCTGCTCAAGCAACCCCAAATTCAACCGGGCCACCCAAAAATTATGGGACTTTTAAAACTCTCTTTTCCTCCATAAAGGAAAGGATAAGCTTAAATATAATTAAAAAAAAAAAAACGTTACATAAAAAGTCGACCAAAACAAAAATCGGATATACTCCACTGCCTTGAAGTGGTTGAGTCAATTTCATTCCTAGCACAGCATCATAGCATTTCTTGCAGTATTTTTTAGAGTAGAATTTTGGAATATAGCTGTAGTATTACTGTAGTTGTATTTATGTGGTCATAACTTTGTAGTATTACTGTAGTATCATTCCATATAAATATATAGCTGGCTGGCAACCAGTTCAGGGTGTCCCCTGCCCACTGCTCAAAGATAGCTGGGATGGGCTTCAGCACCCCCGTGACCCTACTGAGGATAAGCGGTTCAGATAATGAATGAATGTATATATTAATAGCTCTTCCTAAAATGTGGTCCCATTTTTGTTTGGCAGGTCGGATGAAGTAGCCCGACCGCCCGCAGTTTGCCCGCCATTGATCTGGGTGCTCAGTACCCTCAAAGCTCTGAACCTACAATTGCCCCTGGCTAACGACATCACCGTTTCAACTAAAAAGTGAACGGATTACATCAGATAAACATTCAGAAGTTTTTCCGGGTACTTGCGTACTAACTTGTGTCGCCAATGTTATTCATCTGGGCTAGGTTAGCAATGCTAGCGCTGTCACCTATGATGGGCATGCTCGCCGCAATATTTGCTACCTCTTAGGTAGATAACCCCTT
>NC_142350.1:2077500-2142500 GCF_059441175.1 Urocampus carinirostris | reverse complement strand
CCCTATTTCCCCAGAATTTTTGGTATTTAATAAACCTTTCTTTGTTCAATCCCAGAAAAACTGTCTTAGTTGTATGTAAAACTTACCTAGTTCACCAGGTTGCCACAAAACGTTCAAAAAGACAAACGTCAGTTGGTACAATTTGAAAAATGACAAACATCAGTTGTTAAAAGGTCAGAAATGACAAGCGTTATTTGAAACATTATAAATAACATGTCAGTTAAAACCTTGAATGACAACATTGGTTGTTAAAAACGACTAACATTGGTTGTTAAATTTACAAGTGTCGGCTGTTAAAATGTTAAAGATTCTTTGATAAAAGCATTCGATTTCAAACTATTGAGAATAGTTATGTACTTTTGTTACAGAGTTTGACCGCTCAAGTCTTACACAAAATGCACACTACAGCTGCTAATAAGCCTGTTCTTGGTTTACAGCGATTAAAAAATGTTGATTTCATGTACCGTAAATTCCGGACTATAAGCCGCTACTTTTTTCCCAAATCTTCAACCCTGCGGCTTATTCAGTGATGCGGCCAATTTATGTAATTTTTCTAACAGCCGCCAGCGGCGCTCGAGTACAAAGGGTAAGGTTTAGACCGGTGGAATATATGCGCCGAGGAAGACTGTAACTTCTTAGCTTGTGCACTAATTGAATTAGCGTAGACATATCCTCATAATGTAAATTGCAAAAAGAAAGGCACATGATGTAGCTTTCAAGCTCAAAGCAAACGGGCAGTCCGATAAAGAAGGAATCAGAGCTGCTGCATGTAAACTTCACTTTGCGAGCGTGTTGCTAGCGTGTTTTTGAAGGGAGCGTGGGGCGACGTCAATATGACAAAGTCTCTTTCCCATACTAGGTAAGACGACTTTGATGACGTCGTTTTAAGGAGGAAGATGAGAATGGTGTACCATAGATTCTACGAGTACGGCATGTTTTTTTAACAGACCCGTTTACTGCGAGCGTGTTGCTAGTAGCGTTTTGCTACCCTTCACAGGCACAGTTTGGGATGAAAGATATAATATTATAATTAAAGCTTTGAAAACTCTCTCGGTGTACCGTCTTTCTTTGTAAATATGTGTAACCGATGTATAATATGTATTTGCACCTGTATATTTTTGTAATGTATTTATTTGAGACACTTATTTTGATATGTTTTGCGAATTAAAAAAAGAGGGGCGGAGCAAACACAGGCTGACGGGAAGTGGGGTAAAGGTGAGTGAGACCTGTTGTCGTGGCGGACAATAGTGGATATATATTTTTCCCACCCTTACCTTTGGAAATATAGACTTTTTTTCCTTGGATTAGTTTCAACTGGTACCCGGACTCTGCAGGTCTGCATCAAATATTAAGTACCGGTATCATTTTCTGTTCATATTGCCGGCTGAGGCTTTTGGACTGTGTACTTTATATTCAGTTACAATCGCGGAACTCAAGTTTGGGCTAATTTTGTGATTGTATTACATGTTTTAATGTGGGCGCATGCGGCTTATATACAGGTGCGGCTTGTGTGAGTACAAAATCAGTTTTCCTCTTAAAATGTAGTGGGTGCGGCTTATAATCAGGTGCGCCTTATAGTCCGGAATTTACGGTATTATTTATTCACATTCCCTAAAGAATGGACAGAGGTTTATGTATGTCTCTACTGACCGAGCACCGCGTCTAAATGGTTTTCAATTAGTATTTAATTTTTGTAGGAATGTGCGGTATGTTCAATAAAGTATATATTTTTTTCATCGTACCCATTCATCATCTATTGCACCATTAATTCAACTTCATGCTAAGTTGAAGAAAAACATGAACAATTATCCAGTGATTTGACAAATGGTTTCAATAGAATATTAAAGTATATTAAAATAATGTTAAGTTGCAGGTGTACTTACGCGCTCCCCTCGCAAAAGAGTAAATGGTGCTTGTAGTCGGCCAGGGGGTTTCCCTCCAACGTGATGGCCCTGAGGCTGGTGCAGGCTCCCACGGCGTTGACCAGGGCCACCACCATCTGCTCCGTCAAACCCGCCTGCCAAAAACTGCTCTAGCATTTTTATTTTAGAACAGGGGTGGACATTTTTTTGCCAGGGGGCCCATCCTGTAGGCCTAGCCCATTTTTTTTTTTAATTAGGACAAGAAAGTTTGATCCCATTACCTCGATTTTAGCTAACCAGCATTAGCCCCTTGTCAATTTAAGATTTGATTTAAAGGTTTTGTTGATATTATCCAAAATTATGCACAGAATTGCCCCCTCATATCTTTCAGATTTAATTTCACCTTATGTTGCTACTCAGGGCCTTAACTCTGAAAACACTGGTCGACTAGTGATCCCAGAGCCAAGAATAAATGCACAGGTTAGAGAGCATTCTCCATTGGGGCCCCGGTACTATGGAACGCTCTGGCCTGAGATTTGAAATGCGACCAAAGTGGAACTCTTTAAATCTAGGCCTAAAACAAACTTATACAGTTTGTCACAAAAGTGAGTACAACACTCACATTTCTGCAGAGATTTTATCATAGTGTTTAGTAGAACAACACTGAAGAAACATCCCTTTGACACAATGAAGTTCAGTCTGTGTAAAGCTAATACAGCGGTTTAAATTTATTTTAACCCTCAAAAAACTCAAAATATAGCCGTTAATAACTACACCCCTTTGCAACGAAAGTGGGTACACCCTAAAGTGAAAGTTCCTGAAGTGTATGATCTGAGTACTTCCAGGCTGACCCCCCTACTCTTTCAATCTCTGCTGCAATGCTGACAGCACTCTACCGGTATCTTTCTTAGATAGCATTTGGATGCGACACTGGGCGCGTTCACTTAGCTTCTTTGGACATCCAACACAAGCCTTGTTGTAGGTGCATCCTGACTTTTTTTAAAACACTGGAGGATATTGGCCACTGTACTGCAGCACAACTTCAGGTTGTTGGTAATAATCTTAAAGCCTTGGGGATCCATTTGTAGTACCTCAATCATTTTTTTAAGTTCCCCAGATAGTTCCTTGCAATGGTGTTTCATACTGGGAGATTCAGTGACCAGTTTGACAAAGTCTACTTTAAATTGAACACAGCTACTCCCTATTCATACTTGAGCCCTATTAAGAGTAACAAGTCGCATGGTATTTTGGCGGGAAAATGGCAACAGTGCTTTGTTTGGACATATTGAATGAAAACTTTATTTCGAACATTAAAATAAAAACAGGACAAAAACAATGAGTCAACAACAAAATAATGTCACATAACATGTTCGAAAAGGGGTAGTCAGAAGCAGATGCTTATTTTTCCTACCCCTTTATCTTCCCTATTAAATACCTTTTACAAATCCTCCTTTCCCCTTATGTCTAATATAACAAAATCTCGTGGATATACTTATTCCTTTTGTCAGATATCAATAATTATAATAATTACAATAATCACATATTTCATACACTAATCTTCGCAATACCCATCCCTCAACGTAACAATACGCCCAGTTACCAAATGTCACTGCGGCACCAATGATAATAACAACAATAAACATGATATTTATAATAACAGTTCCGATATAATAATAGCAACAATAACAACAAGTTAAACATAGTTATAAACGCAGTATTTCCAATCTCCCTCATATCCCATTCTGTTCATCCCTGTATTTCGCCAGTAATGCTTTTTTGTATTTAAATTTGAACACATGGATAGTTGGACATTGTTTGATCTCATCTTGTAAATTATTCCAAAGTTTGACCCCACACACACATACTTTTCCTGGTGGTTCTCACCTTTGGGAATTTGAAATCACTACAGCCCCTCAAGTTATAATTTCCCTCTTTCCGAGTAAATAATTTTTGTATGTTTTCTGGCACTCTGTTTTTGTTGACCATAAATAACAGTTGTGAAGTGAAAAATTGTATTAAATCATCCAATTTTAATAATTTGGACTGCATGAATAAAATATTGGTATGATCCCGATATCCCACCCTGTGTACGTTTCTGATTGCACGTTTTTGAAGGATAAAAAGGGGCTGTAGTGAACTTTTGTAATGATGGCCCCAGACTTCTGCACAATATGTTTAATATGGCAGAACGAGAGAACAATATAATACAATGCATTATAATTTGAAAGAAATTTGGCTTTATTAATAATTGAAATGCTTTTAGATACCTTAGTTTTTTATATGTCTGATGTGTCTTTTCCAACTTAATTTATTGTCTTTGGAACATTCAAAAAAACACAGAGGAGATTATAACATGCATTGCATAAGCAGTTATTCATAACGTAACCCAACCTTAAAAAAGTCGACTTCTCTAATTCCAAAACTTACGAGAGGCTTTGAAGTGTGGACGAGGACGAGATGATTTTGCTGAGGACGCGGACAATGGCGTCTTCCACGGGCCATCCTGAAAAGCACCAAGAACAATTATGGGATGTTTGCAAGCTGACAATCAATCATGATGAATTCTTACCCATAATTTTAATGGCAGACGTGACGTGAGGATCTCCATTTTCCAGGACCACTTTCAACTGAGGCTTGAACGCATCGCGGGTAGGTTTTTTGTGCGACTGCCTACCACCTGTCAATATCAAATCCTCCGTCCTCATTGGTCATTGTCTTTAAACAGTGGTTCTCAAACGGTGGTGCGCATCCCGAGTGTATTTTTTTTACTGTCCTAGAATAAAGTGATATTGCAGCTCGACTTCATTAGGGGGCAGCTTTGTTCTGATTGGCAGAGTATGCATTCTGCAGTGAAACATCTGTGTTTTGCAAAAGTGTGGACACATAGTGTAGCAGACTTTCAAGTGACCCTATGAATTTCTTTACCAGGAAGGGAAGACAGGCAGAGAGAGACAAAAAAAAGTATCACAAAAGCTAGGACTAGGAAGTTTAACAAAGCGTATGAAGCGATTGGCTTTACTGCAACCACTGTGTTGGATGTGAAAATACCAGTGTGCTTGCTATGTTTAAAAATTTTGGCAGCGAACAGCATTAAGCTAAAAAAATTAAGCCCGCACTTACATCATTCAACGCCAGACTTTTTGCTCAAACAGAAGAGCCTGTACTAGACAGTTTTTGCCATTTTGACACATTTTTTTAATGCCTACAAAAAATTTTAGTTTTGTAGCTATACAGCCATAGGACAAACAAAAGCTTCAACCCTAATATTTAATTAAAAAAAATATATTACTAGCTTTCTAGTACTCCGGCAAAAAAAGAGGTGGGGGTCTATGCATTTACGTACATAATGCGTGGTGCAATAACAGCAGAATTATTGATGCACACTGCTCGCCCGATCTAGAGTTTCTGGCGGTATCGTGTAGACATTCTATATACCGCGAGAGCTAACTGTGCTCATTGTGATAGCTGTTTACATTCCTCCGGATGCTAACGCTAGCACGGCGCTAAACCTCCTGCTCGCTGCCATAAACAAACAACAGCTTGCACACCCCGACGGAGCTTTCATTATCGCTGGCGACTTTAATAAGGCATGTTTAAGGACTGTTCTTCCAAAATTTTTTCAACATGTGAACTGTGCAACAAGGGGTGAAAAAACTTTGGACCGCGTCTACAGCAACATCAAAAACGCATACAAAGCTTCCCCCCCCCCCACCTAGTAAATTCCAATCACCTATGCTTATCCCTTACCCCCTCATACACCCCCATCCGAAGGAAAACAAAACCTGTAACGAGGACAATACAAACGTGGCCTGAGGGAGCCCTCTCCAAGCTGCAGGACTGTTTTGATCAAACTTGCTGGGAGGTATTTGAACACCATGACCTCCAGAAATTCACTGACACTGTTTTATCCTACATCCGTTACTGCACGGATGAAGTCACAGTATATAAAAAAAATCGAAAACTACCCAAATCAAAAACCCTGGATGTCCAGCGAGGTGCGCACCCTCCTCAAACACCGCAACACCGCCTTCAGGTCTGGAGACAAGGCTCTTTACGGGGTGGCCAGGGCTGACCTGAAGAGAGGCATCAAGAAAGCAAAAGCAGCCTACACAAGGAGGATCGAGCACCTCTTCGCTGGAAATGACCCGAGGAGGATGTGGCAGGGCCTTCAACACATCACCAACTTCAGAGGCCACAACCTGGCAACTGTTGACGCTGAGGCTTCACTAGCTGAGGACCTTAATCAGTTCTTCGCTCGCTTTGAAGCTGGAAGGCCACAAACAGCCACATCACACCCACCAACAACCAGCAGCAACTCCCTCACATTTCAGGAGCACGAGGTTAGGCGTGCGCTGAATACCATAAACCCCAGGAAGGCAACTGGCCCGGATGGAGTACCAGGGAGGGTACTCAGGGACTGTTCCGATCCGCTGGCTGGGGTCTTCACCACCATCTTCAACCGGTCCCTGTCACAGGCGACCGTCCCACCTTGCCTCAAAACCTCCACCATCATTCCCATCCCCAAAAAGTCCGCAGTGGAAAGCCTCAACGACTACAGGCCTGTAGCTCTTACGCCTGTGGTCATGAAGTGCTTCGAGAGGTTAGTGTCCCGGCACATCAAAAACTCCCTGCCACTCACACTGGACCCCCACCAGTTTGCCTACAGGGCAAACCGCTCCACTGACGACGCCATAAACACAGCACTTCACACAGTGTTGAAACACCTGGACCACCGGGGGAGCTACGTCAGAATGCTCTTTCTGGACTTCAGCTCAGCCTTCAACACCATTATCCCGGAGATCCTGGTGGAGAAACTTGCACACCTAGGACTCTCTCCCTCCATCTGCCACTGGATAATGGACTTCCTCTCCAACTGCCCACAGTCGGTGAATCTCGGTACACACGTCTCTCCCATCCTAACACTGAACACTGGCTCCCCCGTGCACTGAGCCCCCTGCTTTTCACCCTCTACAGCTCCGACTGCTCACCGACCCACCCCACAAACACTATAATTAAGTTCGCTGACGATACCACCTTGATCGGCCTCATCTCTGAAGGGGACGAGGCGGCATACAGGGATGAGGTGGAGTCACTTTCAGCGTGGTGTTCGGAAAACCACCTCATATTGAACGCCACAAAAACAAAAGAACTGATTCTGGATTTCAGAAGGAATGGCAGGAATCCAGCACCACTCACCATAAAAGGAGACTGCGTAGAGAGAGTCCACTCTTTCAAATTTCTGGGTGTGCACATCTCCGACGACCTCTCCTGGTCTGCAAACACCAGAGCGGTGGTAGGGAAGGCCCAGCAGCGACTGCACTTCCTGAGATTGCTCAGGAAAAATAACCTAAAACAGCAGCTGCAGGTGTCCTTCTACAAAGCCACAGTGGAGAGCATCCTAACATACTGCATCACGGTGTGGTATGCTGGGTGCACAGCAGCAGACAGGAAAAAGCTCCAGAGGATCATCAAAACAGCCCAGAGAATCGTCGGCTGCTCTCTGCCCAGTCTGGAGGACATTGCCTGCTCTCGCTACCTCAGCAGAGCAGAAAACATCATCAAGGACTTTTCTCACCCCGCCCACCACCTCTTCGACCTGCTGCCTTCCGGCAAGCGCTACAGGTCACACAAAGCAAAAACAAACAGACTCAGAGACAGTTTCTTCCCCACAGCCATTACCACCCTAAACAGACACCGCACAAAAAAACTGTAAACTGTTGCAAAAAACTACCTCACACGAATGTAAAATGGTACTCACGTACATGCTGTCTGCACTATGTTTGTTCACTGCTTAAAACAGACACCGCACAAAAAAACTGAAAACTTGTGCCAACACTACCTCATACGAATATAATGGTACTCATGTCTATGTTCTTGCACATGTCGACTGCACTACGTTTACTGCTCACCTAGCACAATGTCTGACCATTTCCTTTTTCTGCACTATGTTGTCTATGTTTGCACCAATGCATATGCTGACTATTTTTTGCACTATGATGACTTTGCACCAAATGCAATATTGCACAACCCTTACGATACCAACGGTATCACGACAACACTGTATGTAACATCCCTCATGCCGACATTTCTTGTGTAAATACCATGTAAATTATAACTATAGCCTTATCCCCGTTGTTTTATAACCTTACCTTCTCTGTTCCTTTGTCTTCTTGGCTCATACCTCATGAATGTATAAAACTGGAGTGTCATGCCCAATTTCGTTGTCACAATATGTTAACCCATTTTGTAACAATGACAATAAAGGTATATTCTATTCTATTCTATTCTAGTATAGTTTTTACTATTTTGTTGTTACAATGTTACTTGTGTTTCCCAGATCCCTTTACCACCACAGTCGTCGGGGCAACACTTTCTGTGGTGTGTCTTGGGCAAGCACATGCTGGAAGCTCCCATCCCGCTCCAGGCTGTTTTTTGCAGTAGGGGTCAGCAGCCTCCTGAAGTATTTAAATTTTGATAGCGTGGGAGGAGAGGTTTTCTTCTTCCCAGGGGGTGCGTGACAGAAAATAAATGAGAACTACTAAATAAATTTGAGACAGGTGCTTACTTGGCGCGCTCTCCTGGCTGGACGAGCTTGATTTAGTCTTCAAGACCGGGATATTTTTGACGTCCAGAAGGGCGCAAAGGCCGGGGAAATCCGTCATTATGTTTCCAGAACACTCGTAGTCGTCTGGGAGCGTTTTGAAAACTCATTTTGGACTCAGCACCAAAAAAGGCGAATTTGACACTCACCGAAAGTTGGAGTAGCTACCGTCTCCGCCGAACTGGCTCCTAACACACGCACGCACACACACACGCATAATTTATTTCAAAGCACATTTTTATTGCCATATGCTGCTGTTTATAGTCCACCTGCTTGTATAGGCGCCGACTCTTCGGGTTCCTTTTCGGACTTTTCCTTAGCTAGTTTCTTTCTCGCCATGTTTGAAGTTGCTACGAAACACGAACCTCGGTCCCTATGGCAACGCTACATCAAAGTTTCGTAAAATTCGTAAAGTTTTATTAGCAAACCGAGGCCAATGAGTGAAAATAGCTCAAATTTTCGTATTTAATGAACTTTATCATAACTACTTGATACAAAAGTGAAACACAGAACATACATTATACTTAAAAGTAACAACCGTCTACTCGTGTCCAGTAATCCCGCGATATCTCACCTTATCAGCTACACCGCTTATCCTCAGTAGGGTCGCGGGGGTGCTGGAGTCCATCCCAGTAATCATCGGGCAGTGGGCAGGGGACACCCTGAACTGGTTGCCAGCCAATCGCAGGGCACACGGGGACTGACAACTCACTCGCTCATTTACACCTAGGGACAATTTGAACCGACCAATTCACCTGAGATGCATGTTTTTGGAAAGTGGGAGGAAACCGGAGTGCCCGGAGGAAACCCACGCATATCGAAATACGTAAATAAAATAACAGAAGGGTTTTTTTTTTTAGCCTTTTTTGTGAAACACAGAAATATGAACACTTAATAGCAAACGAACAGCGGTCTTCTCTTATTGGGTAATCTTGCGATATCATCAAATTTAGACAAATAACAGACGCCAACAACAACTCTTAAAAATCAGGTATTTATCTAATTTTATTTTGCCTTGTCTGTTTAAGACAAAAAACGCAATGCTAAATATTTAAAAAAGAAAAAGCCAACTTTCCCCTTATGTCACGGGTGTCAAACAGGCGGCCCGCGGGCCGGATCAGATTGTATGCAAAAATGAGCTGCGAGTTGAAATATGTCCACGTGATGTTGCCAAAGCCAGGTGCCTCTCACCAACGCTGTACATGTACTCTGTCTCGCTCTCCTCTCCCTCCATTTGTCTTTCTTTGTTCCTCTGTGTGTCTTTTTACCTTATTCTGCTCTCTTCCCTTTTCCCTTTCTCTTAGTTTTTCCCTTCTTTTTTTCCTCTTTCTCACTATTTTTCTTTGGATTTCCTTCACTCTTTTTTTCCCCCTCTCTCACTTTCTTTTTATCTTTGTTTCTCACATCTTCTCACTTTCTCTCCTCTCTTTGTCCCATCCACTCTTTTCAGCTTCCTCTTACTTTTATTTCTTTCCCTCTCTTTTTCTCTCTAATCAACTAGTCCAGCCCCCGAGAGAATGTTTGTTCTATCATGTGGCCCTCGAGTTAAAATGAGTTTGACACCACACACACACATAAGGCTTATGTGATATATATATATATATATATATATATTATAAAGTCCATTAAATAATTGTGTGAACACAGTTATTTTACAAAATTAAGTAATAATCTGTTTTTTTCTTAACCTTATTTGTGAAACACGGAAAAACAAAATACTGAATACAAACAAATTTTGCCTTCTCGAATCTGGTAGTCTCACAATAAAGTCCTTTATTGATCTGAAACAATGTGTAAATAAATAGTACTTTTATAATCAAGTAATGATCTCGGATTTATATTTTAAAAGTATCAAAATGAAGATATGCATCTGGCACACAGAAAAAATCAGGTATTCACAATGATGTAGTGCTTTTATTTAAAAAACAAACAAATATAAAACAAAAGTTAAAAACCAATAGCGTATCTCCATGAATAATAATTACAAACTGAGGTTCGTTTTTGATAAACTGTACACATCACAAAATGTCAGCCAGTCTGCCATTTACAACACTTGCATCTTATTTTGCGAATGTCCAAAAACAAACTAAAAAAAGACAGAAAATGCACAAATACGAGCATCAGGCAGTCACAAAAATGCAACCTTTTCCTATTTCAAACAAAGTAATAATTCATTATCTTAGTCATTATTGAAAAATGGCAAAACATTTTGATGTTGTCCAGCTTTTTTAGTGTTCAACACTCTGCAGCAAAAAGAATATATTCCCAAATTCTTCCGACTCGTGCACATTAACGAGAATTAGAGGACACCAAAACTAAACTAAGTTATGCTAAGAATAAAATGATTTAAGTGTCTTCGAACAGCAATGAAATTATTTAGAGCAGTCTTTTGTACAGGATAATAAACAAAACACTTTTCATGATATTGCTTTAGGAGGAAAAAAAAACAGTAGTATATACACACATGTTGGCACTGTACAGCTTAACCATTATCATTATTCTTTTCATCCTCGGTGTCAACTGTTATCTTTACATTTTTATGTGAAGGGAGTAGATACTTTCATCACAAATTCATGTCATACCATTGCCATGGCAACAAAGACTACATTAAACCCCTTCTGATATACAGTATTTATTTGTCTCATGCCAGATAAGAAAATATGACGATACATTTCATGTTAGGCCTTGTTTTCCCCCCAAAATTGTTATATGCCATTAAGCCCTTGTTTTTTTTTATTTGTTAAAATGTTGAGGAAAAGTGTGTAGGTACAAAGAATGTGCAAGCCCACACAGTTTAAAATTGTTAGAATCCGAAAGTGTTTCCCTCCCGCCTAAAACTGGTGAATCCATCACTCGAAAAGATCAGCACACAGAGTTAAAATAACAAAACACATTTTGACCCCGAAAAT
Organism: Urocampus carinirostris; assembly: GCF_059441175.1. NCBI lineage: Eukaryota > Metazoa > Chordata > Actinopteri > Syngnathiformes > Syngnathidae > Urocampus > Urocampus carinirostris. Next base: position 2,131,128 of record NC_142350.1, on the reverse strand, counting down.
CCCACCGCCCACCCACTTTCTTTTTTGAAACGGAGCAGCAGTCAGTGAGACTGGCTTTCCCTCCATCAAGTACTATTTGAGTGTGTTTTCAATACGATGACTTCACACTATGTTAGCAAAAAGTGCAGTTTGTTTTCCTCACCCGCAGCATCTTCAATTGCAGCGAGTTGACGCACCAATTTGAAGATTGATGCCTCCCGTTTTAGATTCCTTGTGTTTCTTCTAGCCAAAAGTCCCCTCCTCCATCCCATTTTCTGCAGACGCGTCAAATCCAACAAGTGGTTGTGCTCTTTTGGGATTCATTAATTTGCCGCACTAATGTGACATCAATGTAAAGTTTTCAGGCGCTTTGTAATCCAGGAAGAGAAGCAAACAGGAAGAGCAGAGCTAGACCAACATTACGGTGCTTTTGTTGTCCTTTCTCAGCCCTGGCAAAAGAAGGGATGGATTCAGGAAGTTAGAGGGGTTTCAGTCGAGTGGGACGCTGTTAGCGTGCGTGGCAGCGATCCCCTCTGCGCTTTGGCCGGGCGCCCGCTTCAATAAGTCCAAGAGAATCTTGTTGAGACGCTCTCTTTGAGCTTCTCTCCTGCCCGGTTGTGGGCGACGAAGCGGCGAGGGCGGTCTTTCCGCCACCTTATCTCGCTCTTTTTGCTCTACCGCCTCCCCGTCTTTGTCCTTGTCCCCTTCTGGCTTTCCCGCTAAAAGCTGAGGCGTAACGACATCCAAGTCCAACCTAACGTCGTCTGGACGCTCGCAGGAGGATCCGTCATCCTCGCCACCTTCCGATCCTTTGGAGCGCTCGCTCTTCCACGCCGAGCGCCCGCCATTCCTCTTGTAGTTGTCGGGCACGTAATGAGGCTGTAATACAACAATTAATTTTTTTCTAACAGAAATGAGCAAAGTTGGGAGTTAAAGCTTTACAAATGAAAAGAGGCGAGATCTGATATCCGGACCCGAACCAAAATTCGGGTAGGGCCGAAAATGTCAATCATTAGTTGGAGCTTTGGCCCGGGCCGGGCTTCTCTCTTGTTGCAGTGCTTTTTAAAAAGTTTTGTAATTAAAATATATTTTAAAAAATCTACTGCTTACGTCCGACAGTTTTTTGAGATGGTCGGATCCAGCTAGGTGGGGGGAGGGGGGAAGCTCTGTGCGCATGTTTGATGTTACTGTGCACACAGTCCACGTATTGAATGAATTTGGGAAGTACAGTCCTTAAGCATGCCTGATTAAAGTCGGCGGCAACAATAAAATCTCCTTTGGGGTGTGCAAGCTACTGTTTGTTGATAGCAGCGAGTAGGAGATTTAGCGCTTTGCTAACGTTAGCATCCGGTGGAACGTAAACAGCAATCACAAAGACCATAGTTAGCTAACTCAATAGATAGAAGGGTCTACCGGGTAGACTCTACCCGATACTGCTAGAAACTATCGGGTGAGCAGTGTGTGTCAATGGTTCTGCTGTTATTGCAGCACATAGTCCCCCACCCGTTCTTACAGGAGTCTACGTCTCGGTCGTGCCGGTGTAGCGTGCGTCCTGCTAGTTGGACTGTGGCGTCGGGGAGGCCAAGACTCCATGATGACTAAAATATTGCAATTCTGGACGAAGCTGTTGGTGGCGATCCGCAGCTCAAATTCACTAATTTTGTGAACGATGGGAAAGGGATGTTAAGTAGATTGTTGGATTTGCATGTTTACAGAGGTGAAATGAGTGGTATGTCTGATCATTTTTATGTGGAAAGAAAACTGAGAATAAATGAATCGTGGCGGGCTAGTTGTAAGAAGAGTGTGAGGGAAGAGGTGAAAATGTCAGAGTTGAATAAGGCAGAAAAGGAAAGAGGATGGGGGAAGAGTATAAACGGATTAGTAGAAGTGGAGAGTGTGGAAAAGGAATGGAAGTGGATTAAAGAGGCAGTGTTGAGGAGTGCAAAAGAAGTGTGTGGAATGAGAAAAGTTAGTCGAAGTGAATGGTGGAATTATGAGGTCTCGGAGGCTGTGACAGAGAAGAGATGTGTCTTTGAGGAGTGGCTGCAAGACAAGAGTGGTGATGCGTAAGAAAGGTATGAAGTGAAGAAAAGGTTGGTAAAAGCGGTAATATAAGCAGCGAAAAGGAAAGCAAATGATAAATGGTGTTAAAAGATAGGAGTGAACTTTAAGGAGAAAAGTGTTCTGGAAAGAAGTGAAAAGAGTAAGAAAGAACAAGTCTGGAAAGGGAGCGAAAGTGAAAGATAGGGACGGTAGATTTCTGGTTAGTGGTAGTGCAGTCAGGACGAGATGGGCAGAGTATTTCGAGGAGTTGCTGAATGTGGAGAATGGGAGAGAAGTGAGTCGAGGCGATCGGTGGTATGGGGAGAATGCGCGTGTTCAGTGATTTATATGTAAAGTCTGTGGAAACACGGGAGGTGCAAGAGTGAAAGAAATGGATGGTTGTACTGCTGAATGCTCGAAGAAAGGGTGCACTGCTATGATTGACTGGTTAATACGCTTGTTGAATGTGTGGTGCATGTGTGGTGCCATTGTATAAGGGTAAAGGTGATAAGTATGAATGTAGCATTTCGAGAGGTATCAGTTTGTTGTCTGTGCCGGGTAAGCTGTATGGAAAAGTCTTGATTAAGAGAGTGAGAGGAAGAACAGATGAGGAAGTGATGGAGGAATAGAGTGGTTTCAGAAAAGGAAGAATATGTGCGGACCAAGTGTTTGCAGTATGACAGGTGTGTGAGAAATATTTTGCAAAAGGTAAGAATTTTTATTTGGCTTTCATGGACTTGGAAAAGGCGTATGACAGAGTTGATAGAGATGTGTTGTAGCAGGTGATGGTACAATGTATGGAGTGGGTGGAAAGTTGTTGGAAGCACTGAAGAGTTTTTATGTGAACAGCAGAGCATGAGTGAGAGTAGGGAGTGAGACAAGTGAGTGGTTCCTTGTGTTGACTGGTGTGGGACAGGGGTGTGTGATGACGCCATGGCTGTTTAATGTGTACATCAATGGTGTGGTGAGAGAGGTGAATGCAAAAATATTTGGCAGAAGTGTAGAGATGGATAACAGTGGAACGGTGTGGCAGGTAAGTCAGTTGTTTGCAGATGACACAGCGCTTGTGGCCGATTCTGAGGAAAAATCATTGCACAGAGTGAATCAAGGAAGCAAGGTTTTGGGTGCTCTGAGGAAAATGATGAGCAACAAGAGTATAAGTAGAGATGTTAAGAGGGGACTGTATGAGAGTGTGATTGTGCTGACTGTGTTGTATGGTGCATAAACCTGGAGCCTGAACGCAGATTTGAGAAGGAAATGAATTATTAATTATTAGTATTATTAAATTAATAAATTATTTTTGACATGAAGTATTTGAAGAGTATATTCGGAGAGACAAGACTGCATAATTTGAGAAATGAAATTGTGAGAGACAGAAGTGGAGTAGTAGTTGAACTGAGCAAGCGTGTGGATAAGAGAGTACCCGTTTGGTTTGGACACATGGAGAGGATGGATGAGGAGCAAATGTTGAAGAGGATCAACAGAGCAGAAGTAAATGGGAGGAGACCAAGAGGAAGGCCGAGATTGATGTGGATGGATGGTGTTATGAGTATACAGCACGAAAGAGGTCTAGATCTAGTGGAAGCTAGAGCTCTTGTTGGTGATAGGAATTAGTGGAGAGGTGTTGTGAAAGGATAGTAGGATGTTTGGATGCGTTCTAAGGGATGGGCAGGGCACCTGTATGGTGTGGCAGGGGTAAACCAGCGAAAGTTGTCGGGGCCTGCTGTTAAACAGAAGGGAGTGTTGTGTCACATGAACCGAGTGACATGGCCGCTTTGTGTCCCGTTTCATTTGGAGGGACGAAAGCATGACCAACTTGGGTGCTTAACTTGTTTGGGCATTTAGGTTGGCCATGGACACATTTTTTGTGTTTTTTGCCACTTTTTCCTTTCCTTTGTTTTGTTTTTGTGTATGTGTTTGTTTTGCTGTCGGTCACCCCTCTCGAGGGATGTGACCAGGGTAGATAGACAGACTATAGAAATAACATTTAAACATATCTTTTCTAATTTATTTGAGCTACACACAAATATTTAAGGCAGTATTTCTCCGCGCAAGTAGGACAGTGCGCATCTCACTTTCCCTTATTCTGTGTCACTACATTATTTTGTTGTTGAAATGCATTTATCATGTTAAAAAAAATATGTACATTATTTTAATCTATGAAAGTAGTAGTTTATTTTCTTCCCTAAATACAACGGGATGACGTGATACTAAAAAAATGAAAGCTATGGAATTTTCATAAAGAAAAGTGTTGAAATTTATACATCCCAAGTTTTCACAAATAATATGATATTTCGGGTCTTTTTCAGGCTTGTCCAGCAAAATCTAGTTGATTGGTCCGGCGGGGGCAAAAAAAATATATCAAATTTCGGGTTTGCTTCAGGAGTGTTCCTGTCAATCAAGTTAATTAGTCGGGTCAGGTGTCAATACTTGCAGGCTGGGCTGTATTTTTTAGGCCTGATCTTACCTCTACAAAGTAATAAGTTACAAAGGAATGTGTTCTTGGAAGGTGCACACAAAAATCCAAAATTTTTGCTGCAGAATGCCAAGAGCACCGTGCCCCTACACACCTTACACAGTCCTCAGCAGCGCGTATTTTCTCTCCAGTCAAAGGCGTTTTAGAGGAACGCTCTACTTTTTGGTGTTAGTAATCTGGGGGGTAACTGGATGGCTTTTTAAATGAAGTCACAAGTCAATGTAACTAATGAATATTTTTCAGAAACGTGCCCAACAATGACTATTAGGTCACTGAGCACTTATTTTTAGTTCCTACCGAGAAATCCCTCTTGGGTGTGAGGCGCTTGGGGAAGTGGTTGAAGGCGTAGGTCTTAGTGCAGACCGGGTAGCGGTTGCGGTGGATCTTGTAAAAGAGGTGAGCCGACTTGTCCAAACGATAGTCGCAGATGTACACGTCCAGCTCTTTCACACCTTTTGGCCGACCTGCCGGGAGATAACTTTCTTTTTAAAGAGCGTCGGTGGAATAGCCTTGAACACTGAAAAAGGAAATGGACGTTGTTTGCTACCAACCTTTGCAGTATGTGTAGAGATCCAGAACGCAGCAGGGGGCCACCACGGCCTCCAGAGGGATGATCTCGTAAAGCGGCATGCGAAACAACTCATTGTGGTAGAAGCGGCGCGACGGCGAATGGTGCGTTTCGTGAGGCCGGAAGTAGTGGTGGCCGAAGGCGAAGCGCTCACCCCTTTGAATTAGGCCGGAACACAAAAGATCACTCTTCATTTGGGCTGCAACCAATAGTCCACAAATATCCATAACAGGAAATAGTCGATGATGAATTTTATTGTCTCCAGACACGTTTGTACATCAGAGTGAGGCATCTTACATGAATATAATCTATGCTGAGAGTCCTGAATGCTAACATACAGGAATGACTGTGGCAATATCAAGTACGCATACCAAAACTTTGTTTGGGAACATTTTATTTTTATGTTAACATTTTTATAATAAAAAAACTACTTCAAAGTTTCCGACTTTACACATCATGGAAGTATCTATGTGATGCATGGACATTTTAAGAAAAATTACTTTGGCCAGTTGAACAAAACGGAGTTAGACTCGCCTCGGTAAGATGCAAGTAACATTCATGCCGTTACGGTTTTGATGAATAAGAGAGCTCAAACCTTATGCCTAGGTGCTAACTTATTTGAAATTAAATGCATGCAGTCGAGAAAAAACTTCAGTCGTCAAAATCTTAAAAACAACAAATAATTGTCATAAGTGTTTAATTTCTAACTGTTGAAAATCAAGAAGCTCCTTTGTCATTGACTTTGCAGTTGGCGAATGTACTTCAAAAAATGCATATCATATTTGTTTAATTTACTGTTCTACTGCTGCTAATGAGTCGGTTCTTGATTTACAGGGGATACAACTGTTGGCTTGATTTTAATTTATCTTTATTTGGCTGTCCCTGAAAATGGACAGATGTTTATTTATTTATAAAAATGTATTTCATTGTACCCACTTGTGTTTATTATCATTTGCCACATCGTTAAATCCATTTCATATTAAATTTAAGGATAAAAAAATGACAATCTAGTTGATTGGTAAAATAGTCGTTAGTTGCAGCTCTACTCTGTATTGGGAAAGGACAATAAAAGTTTCTTACTTTTCATTTTTCCAGAGTTTCTCGATGCGGAAGATGTCCAGTTTGTCTCGGTTGATGTGCGTGAGGAGACGGTAGGACTGTCGGATGGGCTGGCCCTCCAACGTCCGTCGGCTGTCCCTCATTAGGTACACGCAATCCCCTGTGTGCACATATTCACATTTTTAATAGACTTTTTGATAACTTTGTTCGGGTTTTAATATTGGACACATGCAAAGGATATTTCATAGTATGCGAGTTCCTTATTTTGACTATTAATGCGCACTGTTGTTCATTGTTTTGACTATTACATCATCGTCGCTACCGGCAAATCATGTTGCTGTTCTTGGATTACCGCACCGCTTAGGGGTGATCTGATGTTGTAACCTTAAAGATTTAACTAAAACAGGGGGCTCAGGGGAAGGCGTCAGAACAGGCAATGGAATTCTCTTTTCTGAAGCATTCTCTTGCCACTCTCCTTGCAAGTTTAAAATCTACTGATGTCTTCTCTCTTTGTTTTGAGTGTCTACTTGAGTTAACACTTATCACATTCCTATACCCTCGATGGCAAGCATCGTCTCCCGACACTTTTAGTAGCAGCGTTGGGACAAACATTACAAAGAAAGGCCTTCCTGGAATGCAATTACCGTACTTTTTGCTACATTATAAACACTGGCTTTAAATACCGTAAATTCCGGACTATAAGCCGCTACTTTTTTCCCCAAACTTTCAACCCTGCGGCTTATTCAGTGATGCGGCCAATTTATGTAATTTTTTTAACGGCTGCCAGCGGCGCTCGAGTACAAAAGGTAAGATTTAGACCGGTGGAATATATGCGCTGAGGAAGACTGCAACTTCTTGGCTTGTGCATAAATTAAATTACCGTAAACATACCCTCATCATGCAAAATGCAAAAAGAAAGGCACATGACGCAGCTTTCAAGCTAAAAGCAATAGAGCACTCGATAAAGAAGGAAACAGAGCTACTGCATGTAAACTTTACCAGACCCGTTTACTGAGTTGCGAGCGTGTTGCTCGTGTGTTTTGGAATAAGGGAGAGTGGGACGACGTCTATATGACAAAGTTTCTTTCCGACACAGAGTAAGACGACTTTGATGGCTTCAGTTCTAAGGAGGAAGATGAGGAGGGTTACCGTGATTTTTACAAGCACGGTATGTTTTTTTTAACAGACCCGTTTACTGTGTTGCGAGCGTGTTGCTACCATTAACTGCCCTGTCACAGGCACCGTTTGGGATGAAAGTTATATTATTATTAAAGCTTTGAAAACGATCTCGGTGTACCGTCTTTCTTTGTAAATATGTGTAACCATGTATAATATGTATTTGCAACTGTATATTTTTTTAATTATTAATTTGAGACACTTATTCTGATATGTTTTGCATGGTCGAATTAAAAAGAAGGGGCAGAACAAACGCGGGGTGACGGGAAGTGGGGTAAAGAAAAGACCTGTTTGTGGACGCGGAAGACAATAGTCCCACCCTTACTTTTGGAAATATCCAATTTTTTCCTTGGATTACTTTCAACGGGACCCGGACTCTGCAGGTCTGCATCAAACCTTAAGTACCGGTATAATTTTCCGTTCATTTTGCCGGCTGTGATTTTTGGACTGTGTACTTTAATGAAGGACATTTAGTTTTAATCGGGGGACTTAAAGTCGGGTTTGGGTTGATTTTGTGCTTGTGTTACATTTTTTAATGTGGGCGCATGCGGCTTATATACAGGTGCGGCTTGTGTAAGTACAAAATCAGTTTTCCTCTTAAAATGTGGTGGGTGCGGCTTATAATCAGGTGCGCTCTATAGTCCGGAATTTACGGAACTGTGCCTTTTTATCATGACAAGAAAAAACTGAAAAAAAATGAGCAAACTACACGTCTAAAAAATACATCCTGATAAACAAAGAAGAAAAGGTCAAAATGTCCACAAAAAAGGACCCAAAAAGGTACAAAAATATGTGTGTGTGTGTTATCTAATAACTAAGACATTTCCATAGAGAAAGTATCATTATCGTACAAATATTATCCAATCCTAGTCTCTGTACCCTTGGTACCGAAATTCCCAGTATCACCAGCCCCTACTTGGCACCCTTTGGGGTGGGTGTGTTTATGTCTAACAACAAGGGTTAACTAACTATAGTGATGCCTACACAGTCTCAAGCATGGAGTATGAGGTTGCAGAATTTCTCCTCGTGCAGATATTCTCTATACCGAATTTACTTGCATGGAAAGCAAATTTAGAACAATAAAATTAAATACTAAACTTTTGGAATCAGCTTAGATACACATATTCGGTTGTGCATGACCAGCAGCAAATTATGTCCTTACCTTGGTGGAGAAGCAACTGGTCTCTGAGGAGGCAGATGTAGTAGACAGAGCCGGTCTGGGCGTAGCTCGGTTGAGGGAGCATGGGAACTTCCTTTAGCAAATCAAGGTACACAAATACAGAAAATATATCAGTCAGCAGATACACAAGGAAAACACAATAAAAATTAAGTTACAAAAAAAGAATAAGCTCTCACAGTGTCAACCGGTCTGGGATCGCACTGTTCGCACAGGTAGTGCTCCACCTCAGTCTCCAAGCGCATGCAGTCAAAGTGTTGCCACACCTTTGAAAAAAATGAAATGAAATGATCTACATTTATATAGCGCTTTTCAAGTCAAGACTTCCCAAAGCGCTTTAGTGTGCTACACATTTCCCAATAGCGGCCGTGAAGCCATGTAAGGCGCTAACCTGCTTATTGGGGGCATTAGGGGTTCAGTGTCTTACCCAAGGACACTTCGACATGCAACACGGAGGAGCCGGGATTCAAACTGCAATCTCTTGATCCCAAGAAGAGTGCTCTACCTCCTGAGCCACTGCCGCCCCCAAAACCACCAAAAAGTCAAAAAGCCCTAAAAAATCATTAGCAACGCAGAACAAACATTATAAATGACTTCTCTCACCGGACCACCACCCCTTTAAACTGCCAGCCTCTAGGAGGCGGTGCAGTTTCCCTATAACAAGGACAATGCATCTTGCATATGAATAGAAAATATGGTCATTATTTATTTATCAACTTATTTTGCACTTGGGCCAGTTTCCAAGCACTATTTATCCTGACATTCTCTCACCTGATCTGGCTAGTTTAATCATTGCAGTCTTTTTCAAGCTCCTTTATGACATGCTTGTACAAGTATGTGAATTCCTTAGACGAACTCAAATAACCTTCTTTTTTAGCTTTCTTGGGGGTTGAGTTGGCGTTTGGAGTGTACTAGAAGCAGGCTTCTTATTTTACCATTTTCATGCTACCCTAACAAATGGAAACAAACCAAAAAAGCGGGGCCGAGCATGATGTCACTCTACAGAACTTACTGTCCCCTAATTCCTTCTTCCAGTGTTCCGCACCAAACAGCTTTGCTAAAAGTAAGATAAAAGCAGATTGGTGCAGTGGAATATAAAGCATAAAGGCTCTTTGAACTCAGTTGGGCAATGTTAACACAACTCAATCGAGAAAATATTTAACTTTCAACTTATTGAAAGACACCTCATAACACACAAGACAGGATTTAAACAAATCACAAGATTGAAAGATGGAATGTGGTCGCAAATCTTTCCCCTCCGGATAAGACATATAGTTTTGGATCTGGTACCGGTATTGTGTCAAGTGTACTAGAAATATTTGGGGGCAAAAGGCGCTGCCAAGGGGCTGCTGCTTGTCAATGCAAAGGTCCAGCTCATCTCTGAGGGTGGAATGACGCTTTACACAAAAAACAACTGAGACAAGATGATACATGTGCTGTATCGGAGTCAGATCAGGAGGCTTTTCTTGCTATTGGTAACGATGGAAACCAGTAGTATCTGTGTCACGCGGGGGAGCAAAAAATGGCCTGGAAACGTATGAGTGCCGCGAGACTGTACTTGCCCTAACGTGCCCCAACGACCCAGGTTGTTAAGAGATCCGTGAAACTTACTGTTTATCATACAACGTACTCCATGTTTAAGCCTTTATTATGTGTTTATCCTGGAGCACCATATCTAATCCCGTTCTAAACAATGTTCAATAACCCGTTTTATCAATGACAATAAAACCAATTCTAGTTCAAATTTTAATTCTAAGTTTGCAAATTCATTTTCTGGTGCCAGCGGTTCCTCACCATGCACTTCTCGCACTGGATCATCAAGCCCTCATCCTTGTAGAGTCCACAGACACATCGGATAACATCGTCATCCTTGTCACGAGATCCCAATTCGCCGTGTAGGTGTCCTCGCTCTCGTTCTAGCGAATCAGAGCTGTCTGCTTCACTGGCCGTCTCACCCATGATCTCGTCGATCTGCACGGCCGCCTCGTTGCGGGCGCTGTAGTAAGCTCTACGTAGGCGGCACACGTCCCGGCCGATTGACGACTTCCGGCCGTAATATTTCTGAGAAGAGAAAGGAGAAGAAGCCCGGTTTACCAATGTTTCCAAGAGCCAAGAATAAATTTGCAGGTTTGAGATTGTTCTCTATTGAGTTTCCACCTGTGAAATGCTCTGCTCTCTGAATGGAAGTGTTTAAATCTAGGATTTCAGCACACTTATCTATAGCATGGGTCAAGAACCCATGGATCGCGAGCCATGTATGGCTATTTTCACGAGTACGTATGGCTTGGAGATAAAATAGAACATGGGTAATTATTTGACATATTGATAACGGCAACGCCGATTTGCACACACGCAAAGACCAGACTATACCGATTTTTATGGGGGTTTATTAAAGTATGTATATGACATAATTTCAACTAGAGTATACAGTCATGGTGTCACACCAACAGACCCTGTTGTGGCTGTACATCGCAGCTCATGAAACAATTTATGTTCATTGTTGAGACTCTTTATGATGAAAAGCCACAAAACAAACTTAAACCCAAAACAAACGTAAGCTCTAGCAAAGCACCCAGAGCAATATGATTGGGTAATTTGTTGAAATGGGGGAAAATATACACAGTACAGGACGCGGGCACTGTTTCTCACCGAGCGCTGTCTGCACTGAAGGTAAAAACCTTGGTATCTTCCTTTCCAATATTTTGTGTCATTTATTCAAAAAAAAACTTTTGACACTATTATTTAGGACCAAAATGTCAAAATGAGCCTCAACACTCTTAAGTAACTGCAGGAGGGAGAGGAATTTTAAGTGGTGTATCTATATTAATATGGGACACGGGCTCTGGCATTATCATTTCTTTAATTGATTTGATAAAATAGTCAAACATCAAACAGAGAAATTATAATGTTCTGAAGATGAAAATACTACTGCTACAGAAATACAGCAGTACTGCTTAAAAACAGGGACCTAAATTATTATTTTGTTTTCATTCTGAATATAAAAAAAAATTCTACAAAACTACAACAGTAATACAACAATGAAATCCAACTACAGAAGTACTAATACAGTAAAACAACTACCGTTTTATTACAAAAATAATAAATACTACAGAAATACTACTATGGAAATAGTACAAAAATGCTACAGAAATACTACTATGGAAATACTTGAAAAAAATACCGGTATTGTAATAGTCTAATGCACAATTACTACTATAGACATGCAAAAAAATACCAAGACAGAAATATTACAATGGAAATACTACAAAAATACAACTACTTACGTCAAAATGGTAGATACAAACTATCTAAAACAAATATAAAACAATCGAACATGTAGATGTCAGCATGTATATTAATTCATAAATGAAAAAATTGGATAAGTCTTTAGGATCGGCCCTTCGGACCAATTCTTGAACCCAATGCGCCCCCGACTCCAAATAGTTGCCCACCCATGCTCTAGAACAGGAATCAGCAACCTTTTTGGTGTGGAGTGCCACTTTCAAATGTCCTTGTAAATCAGTGTGCCACACCAAGATCAATCACTCGCACAACATTTTTTAATATCCAACAGAGCTATCATTTTACACCAGTCCAAATGTACAACATGGATATACTTTTTTATTGTATAACTCAATGTTTTTGAACCAAGGTACACTTTAATTTTTAAAAACGTTTTGAGACACACCGTCCGTCAAAAAGGTTTGAAAATGAAGGTATTTCAAATATTTCACTCTACTACCTCATAAGCAGATAATTAGTTTATGAAAGGAAGAAAATAATACTTAAAATAAAAAAGCATGAGGTGCTTTATGTTTTTATTTTTTACAGAGCAATCTTAAACCACTTTGTTAAACAAATTAGGTTATCAAATGTACTGTGCTACCGCAAGAGCATATAAAAATTTACTACCACCTACCTGATTTTTTGGAAAGATAAAATTGGGCTAATTCCAGCGGCACACCAGACAAGGTCTCACGGCACACTAGTGTGCCCCGGCACACTGGTTGAAAAACACTTGTATAACTGACCAATTCATCTTCCACTATTCCTGTTCATCTATCAACTAAAAAATGAATGAATAACAAGTGGAAAGGCCTGTAGCCATCCACGACTTCAACCTTTTGCCACAAGAATTAACCAGAATCAACCATTCTTTATTAACAATGAACTACAATCAAAAAACAAGTGCATTGGACAACTACCACACCATTCATCAATGATATCTTGTTGCAGAAAATATCAAAACTTGAAATAACAGCAGCAAAGCAGAGGGCACGCGCACGCGCACACATGCGTACACGCATACACGCACGCTTCTTAAAAATATTGGCCATCAGTAAATGGTTTTCTGTGCTTTGCTATGCAGTTAGAACTGTGATAACTTGTGATTTTAGCAGTAACAAATGTTTTCAGGGTCTGTGTTTGTTTGCCGTACCTGGACACAGCGCGTTCATGTTTCGTCTAGTAATGACGTTTAACACTTGCTATAACGCTCTTGAGGCATAATGCACAAAACAGCACGGTCATTTTTTGCACAAGGCCTCATTCGTCTGTCCACGCTGGCTGGAAAGAACGAGATGTTTTTGCTCGAGGAGCCATCATGATTCGTTCATTTATTGCGCACGTGTTTCGTTGGCTGCGTTAAAACACGGAGCTCTCCTCTGCGAGGCGCAGCGCAGACACGCACTCAAACACGAAAAAGAAAAGGAGGGGCGCGCAACTGAAAATGTCTAAATTTAAGGTAAAAATGCGCTTTAAACAAAAAACATTATTATTTGTATTATTTTGCCGCTCGAGTGCCACTGGTTAACCCCTTGCGTGCCACTGCTGGCACGCGCGTCAAAGGTTGCCGACCCCTGCTCTAGAACCTGCTACATCGGTTAAGATTTTGTGACAAACAATCAACCGGACCTTGAACCTTCTGTTATCTATATTTAATGTTGATGTCTGTGCATTGTCTGTTGGTGCCCTTTCAACCTCCATTGCAGTTTGGTTTCCTGGAGGTTTTCAGTTTGGTTGCTGAGGTTTTTGGAGTTTTTCCTTGCTCTCATGTAGGTTTAACATTAGGGAATGTTGTAATGGTGTCCGTTGAGTCTTTTTGTGACTGAAGGCTATACAAATAAATGTGACTTGACTTGAGAAGATAAATGAGGTATTCAAAAGGCCTTTGTAAAACAAAGTTTTCAAAATGCTTTTTATGTGTTTCCCACGTTGAGAAGACAATTTAATTGTCTTGGGAATTTTATCCCGTTTGAATAAAGTGATGAGGGCGTGTCCGAAGGGCAAGGATATCACCATGTAAACAACTTTTTTACTTTTTTAGCACAATCCAAAATGATTGGAGCCGCCTACCTCAGCATTGCGGAAGACTTTGAGCATGTCGGTGTCAAAGGCCTCGGCTGTCTTGTAATGGCCCGTCAGGATTTGCTTCTCGATGGTGCTGAGATCCAAAGGGTCCGACACCTTCTCGTAGTAATGGCTGTTCCTAAAAACACATAGGAGTTAAATGGCTTTTTCTGATTTGCTTAGATAATATCTCATGTGCTTACCTTTTCCGTGACGGGAGGTTCAAAAGGGGAGCGGCGAGCGTCTGACTGGACGAATCTGTGGCACAAGACAACAAGTCTTCATTGAATCCAAAACAAAGGATGGGAATTGATGGAATGGGGTTGAAATGAAAACAGCAAATTAAGACAGATGAGCAACTGACCCTTGTAGCTACTGATCATGTCACAAATCTCCTTGAAAATGTGCGCCAGACGAGCAGTTCGTGTTACTTCTGTGTTTTCTTCGGCGGCGGCAAGCCTTCGTGTCCTCACGGAACGAGAAGTCTGCAGGGCTGAGAACTGTGTGAGGAAAACGTCTGGGGGCGGAGGAATGGGGTCAGAGGACACGACCATTTTACATCTATTTGACAAAAAGATATTTAATATATGACAGTTCATTGATTTTCCCTTATTTGAGTTAATTTTTGAAGATTTGTGGAAATACATTAAAGGGCAATATAGAACCACATATTTGACTACAGAAGAAAGATAATAGGCTTGTGCATAACACTGGGTACAAAGAACAGACCAACTAAATATTCGTTTTAACATGTTTAATTTTAGAAACAATTTGTTCAACTTAAATTTCTATTATAAGTATATTAAGCAAGTAAACATATACCTACAACAAAGATTCAGCAGTTTTTTTTCTACAGAGTGGACACTCATCATCGGAGTAGAATCCATAACTTCAAGGCTCCAATATTCTCATACCATGTTCAAAAGCCATTGTGCTAACCAAAAAGGAATTAATTTATGGAATGATTTAGATCAGGGGTTCTGAAGCAGTTTGACACTAAGAGCCGAAATTTTTAACTGTGAGAGTCAAAGAGCCACACCACTTATTGACCTGCCATGACAGACAGACACACACAAACACACACAATTAAAAACGTATTATTTCCCATAACACACTCCTCTCCTTTTAATATGACAAGCATAGTTCTTGTGTTGATTTCAAGGAAAGTGTCCATCCTCAATACACAAAAAAACCTAAACATGAAACAAGGCAAAGAGCCACAGTATATAGAAAATATGATGAGGCAAAGAGCCGCATTCTTATTGGCCAAGAGCCGCATGACCCCGATTTAGATGATAGATAGATAGATAGATAGATAGATAGATACTTTATTCATCCCCGAAGGGAAATTCACTTTTCCAGCAGCATCCCTAAGCTGAGAACAATCGAAAATAACTGAGAACAATCGAAAATAACACGGGAGCTGCTGGAGTGGCTGCCATTCGTGACGGCGCCGGAGAAACGATTCAATTTGAATCATGTACAAACAAACAAACAATTGAATCATGAACCCAGTGGTGCGTCAGGGATGGTACAGGACAGGTACGGACCGAGCCAGGCCCTGAAAAGCGACTTGTGAGTACAGGACCCCGCGGGGATGCTGCAGAATGAAAAAAAAGGGGGAAGAAACACAGTGACCAAGCTGTGGAACCAAACCCCGCCGACCAAGACCCGCCCGCACCGGTGTGTCGGGGACGGTTACGAACCAACAAAGGAGCTGAGGTGACTCACGAGTAGCGCCGTCGGGAGAACAGAGCCCCCCTGGGGAGCGCCACCGACTGAAAAGGGAGGGACGCAGTGACCTGACCCCGCCGGCAAGGACGCGGCCGCATCAGGACGTCGGGGACAGATACATACACTCCCACTTATTCCATGTTACAGCCTGAACCCAGGTATACTCAACCACAACGGGTGAAAGCTACACTTTCCCATCCCAAACTTACTCCGACGATAACAGACTGTACGTAAAGCTCCAACGTAATGCTGCAGTTTGAAAACGCGGAATTTTGTATTTTCCCTTCGACACATTGCAATTATTGGTCAGAGATTGATAAAGTTGGAGAACATGAAAGAATTATTTTATGACACATCATCCATACTGTTGTCAGTTTACTTATTTTATATACAGTTATTAGCTTCATCCCGCAGTTAAGACAAGGACAATTTAAGAGTTAAATGTAAGACTTGTAGACAAAAGGTGAGACCTTTTTAATGCCTGATTTTTAGGTTATTATATTTAAGACTTTTTAAAGTTTTTAAGACCTTGGGGGAACCCTGATATACTGTCTTGTTTAACTTAAGATTTTATTGCTTGGGGCAGGATCCTGCAATTCAAGTTAATTGATCGGTTAAGATTTTTGAGGCCAAGTCTTACCTCCAGCCTAAATAAAAAGCCCCAAACAAACAAGGACAAACAGCTATGAAAAGTGTGTGAGAAGAGCCCCGCTCACCCGACTTGATGTTGCCGTCATCCCGGATGACGCCCCCCCAGCGGGTGTAGAGAGACAGGTTGCCGGGGTCTCGTTCACCTTCTCGTTTCAGCACCTCTTGTTTCTCTCTCATTTTTTCCCAATTCCTCAGGAGGAACACTCGATGCTTGAGCACAAAGTTTCTAAGGAGGGAAGAAGGAAGCCAGCCATTTCAATAAGTTTTTTTTATATTAGGTGGCCCAGAACGTAAATATTTTTATATGACCCGAGCATCTTTTTCAGATAACCTTCTCCAAAACCGTTCTTGTTATAATTTTGACGCCACAGGATGAGATCTTGCATGGAGCCCCAGATTCTTGTATGTCTTCCATTTTCTGGTAATTGATCCCAGAATTTATTTCTTTACACCAGAGGAGTCTCACATGCGGGGTGCGAGCCTGATCAGGCCGCCAAGAGCTTTACTCCAGCCCAAAAGACATTGAAAGAAAGCACGAGTGAAAATTGAGCTGCAGTTGTTAATATGTCCACTTGATGTCGCCAAGTCCAGGTGCCACTCGAGCGACCGGAAATTCATTTTTCTCTCCGCCCATCTCCCTCTCTCCCCCTTTTCCCTGCAACTTTTCTCTATCTCTCTCTTTTGTCCTCTCCCCTTTAATTATTGCCTTTCAATATTTTTTCTCCCAGTTTCCCACTCTCACGCTTTTCTTTTTTTTTCTTCCTTTCTCGCTCCCTTTCTAACTCGCTTTTCTTTTTTGTCTCTCCTTCTCATTGTCTCCCTTTTGCGCTTCCTTATAACTCTATCTTTTTCTATCTCTTTCACGCTCATTCTTTTTCTGTCGTTCTGTTTTCTCTCCCTTTGTCTCTCTCCTTCTCCCTTTCTCTTTTTACGTCTTTTCTTTCTTTCTTTCTCCCTTTCTCTCTCAAAGATGCTCTCTATTGTACTCTTTCTCCCTTGTTCTCTCTTTTTATCTCTTTTTTTCCCTCTCTTTCTTTCCCCCCTTTTCTTTCATCTACTAAATTTTATTTCTAGCCTGTGGTCCCAAGCTAAAATGAGTTTGACACTTCTGCTTTACACCAACGTGATACCTATTGCATTTTCTGTCTTCCCAGCCAGGTGCAGGTCTACAATGTTTACTCTGGCATACTTCGACAGTACTTTGGCCTTGGCCATAGTGGAGTTTGGAGTGTGGCTGATTGAGGCTTTGGACAGACAGGTGCCATTAATACAGGAAAAGAGTGGAGCCTTGTTAGAAACTAGACCTCTTTGACAGGCAGAAGTCTTGCTTGTTTGTAGGTAACAAATACCGTAAATTCTGGACTATAAGCCGCTACTTTTTTCCCAAATGTTCAGCCCTGCGGCTTATCAGGTGAAGCGGCCAATTTATGTAATTTTTCTAACAGCCGCTCATGACGAGGAGGACTTAAACTCCTTAGATTATCCAATAACTGTCTATATGACAAAGGTTCTTCCAGACGGCGAGGAGACGCCCTTTATAGCGACAGCTATAGAGAGGAAGATGAGGAAGGTATACCGTGAATTTAACAATTACGGTATGCTTCTTTAACAGATACGTTTGATACGTTGCGTGCGTGTTGGTACCTTTCAAAGGCACGGTTTGGGCTGAAAGTATTATTATTATTATCAAAGCTTTGAAAACTCTCTTGGTGTACCGTCTTTCTTTGTTAATATGTGTAACCATGTATAATATGTATTTGCAACTGTATATTTTTGTAATGTATTTATTTGAGACACTTATGCTGATTTTCACGAGCGAATAAGAAAGAAGAGGCGGAGCAAACGCGGGCTGATGGGAACTGGGGACGGGTAAAGGTGAGTGTTTGTGAACGCAGGAGACAATAGTGGATATATATTTTTCCCACCCTTACCTTTGGAAATACACACTTTTTTTCCTTGGATTACTTTAAGTAGCTTGCTCTGTTCGCTCCACGTGTCGGCCCGGTATTGCAGTATCACCGGAAACGATGCAATAGCACGGATAGTTTCTTGGCCCTTTGGCTAGGACCTTGACTCAGTTCCTTGACTGGGAGCAAGTGTCTCGGCCTATTGGCTTTGAAATGTATCATGAATTGACTAATAATAGATAATGGACTAATAATAAATAATGGACTATAGATAAAGAATATACATCAAAAAACTTTTACAAAATCCCCCCCGTCGACAGAATAGTTCATTCAAAAAACATCCAATAAATAATGTGGGCGCATGCGGCTAATATACCGGTGCGGCTTGTGTATGTACTAAGTCGATTTCCTCCCGAAATGCGGTGGGTGCGGCTTATAATCAGGTGCGGCTTATAGTCCGGAATTTACGGTACTTCTTTTCCACTCAAATTTGGAAATATTGTTTTTAAAAAAAGCAAACAATGTGAGTTTGTGTTTGTTTCACTTTTTTACACGTTTGGTCTCTTATGGTTGAGGTTTACCCATTTTGATGATTACAGGCCTCTCTAGTCTTTTTAAGTAGGAAAAGGTGCAAAATTAGTGGTTGACTAAATACGTATTTGCCCCACTTTACTTTGTCTTGCTGTGAGTAGATAGGAGCTGAATACAGACAAGGTAGTAGAGGGGACGCAAACCTCCAAATTAGCCACAAAGTGTGAGGATTTGGAGTCAAGATCAAGACACAACCACATTAGAATATATGACATGGAGGGTGTAGAAAGGAACGATAGTCGGCTTCATAACAGGCTTTATAAAGTCGAACATTCCAACAACGAGACACATGGACCTTCGTATTGAAAGGGCACACTGGTGGCCAAGCCTCAAATTAAAGCAGCACCGCCGCGAGCAATTATCGTGTGCTTCGTTGACTACAGAGTAAAACAATTTGTGATGAAGAAAGCATGGATAACTTAGGAAGGCAAGGCAGTTTACTTATCAAGACTACACCACGGAAATTCAAAAGAGTAGGAAACAAGTGAGGGACCTCATCAAAAAGTTAAATGAGAAAAAACGTGAAGGCACAGTCCCCTTACTCCGCCCAGCTGAAGATGTTTTTGGACTCAGGAATAAGGACATATTTCTCACTGATGGATGCAGCACCGTTGTTAAAAGAAATGGGGATCGACGTGGAAGAAGACAATACGGAGACACTACAGAGGATGATGGCAAAGAACAATTGGACCACAGTGACTGGAATGAGAGAAAGGCGAGGGAACAACCCCATCACAGAAAGAGACCTGCAGGCTCTCATGAAGTAAAACAAAGCTAAGATCTGATTTGGGGTGAAGGAGTAATGACAATTTCTACCCTTTCTGATAAGTATTTAATAAAATAGAAGTAAGTACAGTGGGACCTCACGGGCCTAAAAAAAAATAATAAAATAAAATAATTTAAAAAAATAAAATTAAAAAAATTTAAGCATTTTTGAAGAGCCGTCGCTACTTCGTGGTTCCAAGTTCGCGGGTTCAAAGCTTCGCAGGTCTAAAAAAATAATAATAATAGAATAAAATAATTTAAAAAATAAAAAAAAAATATATATATTTTTTTCTTTAAAGCATTTTTGAAGGGGCGTCGCTACTTCGCAGATTTTCACTCTTCGCGGGTGGTCCCTTTCCCAAACTGGGGAAGGCGACTTTAACGACGTCAGTTATAAGGAGAAAGATGATCACGGTTTACAGTGATTTTCATAAGCACCGTTTTTTTTAACAGACCCGTTTCCTTGTGTTGCGAGCGTGTTCCTAGTAGGGTTTTGCTACCCTTCACAGACACGGTTTGGGATGAAAGTTATAAAATTATTATTAAAGCTTTGAAAACTCTCTCGGTGTACCGTCTGTATTTGTAAACATGTGTAACCATGTATAATATGTATTTGCAACTGTATATTTTTGTATTTGTTTTAGAGACTTATTCTGATATGTTTTCCACGGGCGAATCAAAAAGAAGGGGAGAATACAACGGGGACTGATGGAAAGTGGAGTAAAGGTGAGACGTGTTTGTGGACGCAGCGGACAATAGCGGATATATATTTTTCCCACCCTTACCTTTGGAAATACTTTTTTTTCCCTTGGATTATTTTCAACGGGACCTGGACTTTGCAGGTCTGCGTCATATCTTAAGTACCAGTATCATTTTACGATCAATTTGGCGGCTGTTTTGGACTGTGTACTTCATATTCAGTTACAATTGCGGGACTCAAAGTCGGGTTTGGGTTAATTTCGTGATTGTGTTACACGTGTTAATGTGGGCGCATGCGGCTTATATACAGGTGCGGCTTGTGTAAGTACAAAAGCAGTTATCCTCCTAAAATGAGGTGTGTGCGGCTTATAATCGGGTGCGCTCTATAGTCCGGAATTTACGGTAATAAGGGGCGCCGCTACTTCGCGGATTTTCCCTTTTCGTGGGTGGTTTTGGTCCCCATTAACCGCGATAACCGAGGTCCCACTGTAAATGTATTATTTTACATTTTAAAAAATGTTTTTGTGTAGAGTTACACTAAAATATTTAGTTAGTAATAAGTATGGACAACTGTACAAAAGTTTTTCAAGCACTGAGAGCTTATTTCCAGGAGGATAGCCACAACTCCCCGATGGGACTTTAGGAAGACATGTGTTTCTGTCTTTTTGGTTTGTTTTTTTCTTTGTGGTGGGGTTTTATGTGTGTTTGTTCGTTAATTTGTTTGTTTTCTCATTGGAGGTCTTAGTTCTCAATGTGTTTTTTGTGTGCTTTGACAATCAGTGGGTCTCAATTTAAAACATGAGCAATCTAAATCTTGTTTCATATAATGTACATGGGCTGAACCACCCCATTAAGAGAAATATATTGAATCAACTCAAAAAATTGCAAAGCTCAGTAGCTTTATTACAAGAGACACATATGACAGAGATTGAACATAAGTTAAAAAGAGAATGGGTTAACCAGGTGTTTTACACCTCTTATGGTAAGAGAAGGGGAGTAGCAATTTTATTTGGAAAATGTGTAGCATTTAAAGTCAAAAAAGAAGTGAAGGACAATCTGGGTCGAGATATAATGATTGTAGGGCCATGGGCCGGTATGGAAATATCAATAATGAATGTTTATGCACCAATTGAAGAAAATGGGACATTTTTTTCAATTATTAGCTAAAGTAATAACCAAGTGTGTGTAGGGAATGTTACTTATAGGGGGGATTTTAATACTGTACAAAATGGCAAAGTGGACAGGTACCTATCAGAACATGGACCAAGTGCAAAGAGGTCTAAGGTTTTAAATAGCATAACTAACGAATTGGGTCTGATAGATCCTTGTAGAGATATGAACCCCCAACCTAAAGACTATACTTTCTATTCGAACCCACACAGGAGCTATTCAAAGATTGATTTTTAAGACAAAATATGCACAGTAGTGGCGTGTGGTATAGAAAATATTACTATAAGTGACCATGTTCCAATTACTTTAAAACTAATTTTGGACAATGAACCACATTTAAGCTATTGGAGGATAAATGTGTCTCTCCTGTCAGATAAGAATGTTAAGCAGGAAATAAAGCAGTGTATAGAGGAATATTTTCAAATTAATGACAACGGGGAAGTTTCTCCATACTTGGGGCGGCAGTAGTTCAGGAGGTAGAGCGCTCGTCTTGGGATCAAGGATCCCAGTTTGAATCCCGGCTCGTCCGTGTTACATGTCGAAGTGTCCTTGGGTAAGACACTGAACCCCTAATACCCCCAATAAGCAGGTTAGCGTCTTACATGGCTGCAATACAAGGCCGCTATTGGGAAATGTGGAGCACATTGTAAAGCGCTTTGGGAAGTCATTGACTTGAAAAGCGCTATATAATGCAGATCATTTCATTTCATTTTCATCAATATTATGGGAGGGAGGGAAAGCTGTAATAAGGGGGAAAGTAATTGAAACATCTTCTCGATTAAAATGAGCCTGATTAAATAATCAAAAAGAATTGGAGGATAAGATTAAGGAACTAGAAGCAGAACATAAAAGAACGCCAAATGAATCCAGATTGCAGATATTAAAAACAACCAGAGAAAATTAGATGAACTTTCAACAAATAAGGCATAAGGGGCTTTGCGTTTTACGAATCAGAGATATTATGAAATGGGCAATAGAGGCAGTCAGTTGTTAGTCTTCTACCTTAGAAAAGCCCATACAATGTTTAGCAGAACTCAAAATATATCAAATAAAGTATTTAACACTGCGCTAACAAAAGGAGATCCCCCAAATCGTGATCAGAAGCCATCATAACAGTCCTGCATAAAGAAGGAAAAGATTCAATGCTATGTGAAAGCTATAGACCAGTTAGTTTACTGTGTCACGATTTAAAAATTCTTACAAGCATAATGGCAAAAAGAATGCAGAAATTGATAGCAGGATGAATTAAAACAGATCAAACAGGGTTTATTCTGGGAAGACAGGATGCAAACAATATTAATAGGATATTAAACATAATTTCGAGCACAAAATATAAAGCCCAACCCTCGATGTTATGGAGTCTGGACGCCCAAAAAGCTTTTGCTAGGGTGAAATGGAGCTTTTTACATCAAACACTTGTAGCTTTTGGCTTCCCTCAAAAATTTGTAGAGTGGGTGAAAATAATCTATAAAAATCCAAAATCTAGGCTAAGAGTCAATGGTCACTGTTCGGACTTCTGTGATCTTAAAAGAGGAGCCCGGCAAGGGGACTGTTTAAGTCCACTCTCGTTTGCAGTAAGCGTAGAACCACTAGGGGAATCGATAAAACAAAATGAGGAAATAAGGGGAATATTAGATGAGGGAGGAAAGAGCAAAATATCACTGTTTGCAGATGACTTGTATGTAATGCTAAAAGAGCTCTCTTTATCAATAAAATCACAGTTGGAGAACCTTAAAATATACAGAGAAATAACTAGGGTATTTGACTAACGAGAGCAAATTAGTAGCAATGACTATATCAGGAAAATGTCCACCAGAGGTGATAAAAAGATTTGATTTGAAATGGACAAATAAGAGGTTTAAATATTTGGGGGTGACTATTACACGACATTCCACAGAGCTGTTTGATGCAAATTATGGAAAATTGATGAAAGAAATAAAGAAGGAATTGGAAGGATTGGAGATTTTGCCCTTAAGCCTTATTGGAAAGGTAGAAACAATTAGAATGAACATATTACCAAGACTATTATTTCTGTTTCAGTCTCATCCTATTCTGATTTTGGCATCCACATTTAAAGTGTTAAATAAATTGGCAAAATAAGAAACCTAGAAATTAATACAAAACCCTTTTAGCTTCCAAAGAAAAATGGGGTCTTGGATCTACCCAATGTTAGAATTTATTATTGGGCAGCTCAAATTAGAGCTCTTATTCTGTAGATTACAAGAGACAAGGATACAATATGGGTGGAGATGGAGCAGCGGTCTTGTTCAAATGTGCCTGTGGAATCCTTACCATTCATATCAGTAGCGATGTGAAACAAGTTAAAATTCCAGAATGAATGGATTAAGGGAACTATTAAAACATGGTCAACAATACAAAAAAAATATATACCGTATTTTCCGCACTATAAGGTGCACCTAAAAGTCTTAATTTTTTTCAAAAGCTGACCATGCGCCTTATAATACAGTGCGTCTTATTTATGGATCAACATTAAATCACAAGGTTTCGCAACTTACGCAACAGCCGCCGACTCGATTTTCCCCCGAACGTGGAGTAGTCCGCGGTGTATGCTGGGATTTATATACCGGTGTTTCATTGGCTAACCAATGTGTCAATCATCATTTGAATCGATCACTATTGGCTGAAGTTATTCGGAGCCTCGGATTGGCTAGAGCAGGGGTGTCAAAGTCATTTGAACTCAGGGGCCACACGATAGAACAAGCATTCTGTCGGGGGCCGGACTCGTAGATTAAAGAGAAGGAAAAAGAGAGATAAAGAAATAAGAGAAAGAGGGAGGGAAAAGGAGAGAGGGTGGGACGAAGAAAGAAAAAAAGGGAGAGAGCGTGAAAAACAAAAGAGTAAAAAGTCGTGAGAGAGAGGGAAAATAAAGGGAGAGGAAGAAAGAGATCCAAAGAGAAATGGAAAGACAGAAGGAGAGAAAAGAGAAAAGAAAGTGCGAAGGGTAGGAAGAGAGAAAGAGAAAAGAGAGAAAAGGATAAAAGGAAATTAGAGCAAAAGAGAGAGAGAGTGGGAGAAAAGGGTGGAAAAGAAAGATGGAGAGAAAGAGAGAGAGAGAAAAATAAATAAAAGTACAGTGTCTTTGTTCGAGGCACCTGGCTTTGGCAACATCAAGTTGAAATATTTCAACCTGTAGCATGTTTTTCTCTTGCGCTTCTCTGAGTGTTGTCTCGCGGGCCGGATTCAATCCCTTAGCGGGCCTGATCTGGCCCGCGGGCCGCCTGTTTGACACCTGTGGGCTAGAGCGCCAAAAAAAAACCTGCAATTGGCCGAAAAAGATGTATCAATCATCCGTTGAATCGATCGCTATTGGCTGAAGTTATTCAGAGCCTCGGATTGGCTAGAGGGCCAAAACAAACCCTGCAATTGGCCGAAAAAGATGTGTCAATCATCCGTTAAATCGATCGCTATTGGCTGAAGTTATTCGGAGCCTCGGATTGGCTAGATGGCCAAAACAAACCCTGCAATTGGCCGAGTTTAGCAATGGCGTAGCAAGCTTAGCAAGCTTGCTAAAGTACACCATAAAGAAACATGTTTTATTAGTCTGTATTTCAAAAAAATTTACTCTCCTGGATTTACTTCACTCACGGTTGTAAGAAGACCATGATTGCGTATCATTATTGAACGTGAGAACTTAGGTGAGCTATGCGGCTTTATATTTTCCCGGTATCTTGTTTTAGAACGATCTTGATGTTGCTGTGATGAGTTGAGTGAATTAAACTCAATTCCAAGTGTTTATTGTCATATGCACAGTAAAGTTGCGAGCGAAAAAGAAAATAGAAGCTAAGAAATGTTTGGCATTTCTTGAATCCCAAGACTTTAACCTTCCGAATGATATTTGAAATGATGCATTTGAGTGACATGGTACGGACACCACATCCGCACGTGTCTACGACACGTATTTGCTTCTTTGCAAGCTTTGGGAATGTTAAGGGGGTAATCAGTTGGACTGAATCATCTGACTGTTTTGTCGACGTTCCCATTGTAGCGCCTTATAATCCGGTGCGCCTTATCTATGGAAGATATAGGACCAAAAACTATTTTTTGGGGGTGCGTCCTATAGTGCAGAAAATACGGTATATCAAGGTCCGTGAATAGGGAGACAAAAATAGCGAAAAACCCAGATTTTAAACCTGGGGTTATGGATGTAGGATTTGAACAAATGGGCACAAAAAGGGTTGATGTTGATTACCCAAGTGTTAGAAGGACTTCGACCAAAATTTCACCTGCCTAGAAATGATTTTTATAAATATATGCAACCAAGGCATTACCTCCAGAAACATGATGAATGGGGGAAAATATGTAAGGAGCCAACTAAAGTTGAGGAATTATTGATATCATACTCAAAAGGATAATTAATGGGGTTATCTCATAATTGTATAAAGCTCTGCAAATGGATCTCAGTAATGATGAAATGGAGGTTAAGGAAAAATGGGAACAAGAAGCTAATGGAGAAAAAAGAAAGAGGGACACAAAATAACCAGCATTCCGACATGGAGGGAGTTTGAATGGAAAGTAAAAATGCGTTACTTCTATACACCCTCTATCAGCAGTTGCTTGGGGACAAGCGAAGTGTGCTCAAGTGAGGAGTTGAACTGCTTACTCAAGAAATCATTATTCCACACAAACTAGTTTAGCTTGCACTACAATTCCAGCACGATCCACCATCCTAGCAAGATCAAGCACCTGATCCTGGATTATTATGACAACTTCAGGCTTAGGTTTAGGTTCACTTCCGGGTCGGTAACATCAGACTGGCATCACCTTGGCAAAGGCATAATAACGGGTTGTACCTTCTCCGTTACCTATTTTTACTTTGGCAATGAACATGATAGTCAAAGCTGCAGAAGTGGACTGCAGAGGGCCAATATCCAGTTTAGGTGTTCGCCAGCCTCCTATAAGAGCACATATGGATGACCTTGCCATCACCACAACATCTGTCCCTCGGATGGGTCCTGCATGTAGTCGATTTCATGCACAAACTAGAACCAGGTCCTGCCAGGGTTTGGAGAGACTCATCACATGGGTGAGGATGAGCTTCAAGCCCTTAAAGTCAAGAATCATTGTTTCTGAAGAGGTGGAAGGTGGTGGATAAGTTCAGGTTTTCAATCTCTGGAACCGAGATCCCAACCATTTTGCAAAAACCAGTTTAGAGCCTGGGGAAACTCTTTGACTCAACTAAAGACTCTGTTGCCATCCAGGAGTCTGTTAATCAACTGGGAATGTGGCTCACCAAGGTGGAGAAGTCGGGCCTGCCTAGTAGATTTAAAGCCTGGATCTATCAGCACTCTATTCCTTCCAGACTCTTGTGGCCTCTCTTGGTCAGTACAGTGTTCTCGTTTGCCTGCGTCCCTGCGTCCTACACTCATCATTTTTGCTGGGGACGCATAGTGTCAAATCAACGTGCGTCCACGGGACGCAACTTTTTTGACACCAAATCGTCATTATTAGCCGATTACTTTTTTTTTTAAAAACAAAGATTTACCGCACTCCAAACTTTTCGTCAGGCAGATCCACCATTGTTGTTTTGGTGCGCGCCCATCTCGGCAAACGAGATCTCGTTGATTCGAGATGACGTCATTGTTTTGGTGGTTGTCGAGTGAAAGAGAAGTAATCCCTCCGAAAAAACAGTTGGTTTTAGGTGCAAATCAACAAAAAATTTGTATTTTCTTCAGTGTCGGTAATAAGTCGAAACATAATACAGAAAGTGGTAACAACAGCAATAATTCTGGCACGAAAAAGCGGCGGAGAAATTCTTCAGAAGACTGCGAAGGCAAGGAAAACACGTGTTTTGAAGCGAACTATTCAACGAAAGATAATAAACAAAAGAATACTCCTAGCATGAAATTGACTTTTCTGCCAAAATGGACTCAATTATATTCCTGGTTACGCTCTGAGGAGGATGATAATGGAAGCTACATGTTCTGTGATGCGTGGACCCAGCGTGACAAAAAAACTGGATTGCATAAATCATTTTACAATACGAACTTTCAGAAAAGCACATTGGATCGGCACAACGACAATGAAAACCACAAATTAGCTAAGGAAATTCCGTTGCTGCAATTGGACCTTGAGAAGGCATTACAACTGTGGCGGGACAGCAAACAACAATGAATGAATAAATGAATTGAAAAATTTGAAGTGATTAAAACTGCATGAATATATACACTAATATTTCAGCAATATTATTTTGTATAATGTACAATATTATTGTGAACTAAAAAATCTGAAGTGATAACTGCTTTGTATTACCAATTAACTGTGGTGATTAAAACTGAATGAACATATAGGTTTGTATATTTATTTATATATTTGTCGCCGATTTACAATTTCAACCCCGATAACACAAAATTTTGGGGACCCATAGATCTCTGTTGGGACCCATAGATTTTTGAGCATGCCCATCACTTTTCAGAGGTAAAATAAACACTGTGTAGTATACTGCTATCAACTGTGGAAATCCTTGAAAGGAAAATCAGTGGCTTTCTCCGGAAGTGGCTGGGGCTTCCCTGCAGTCTTACCAGCGCTGCTTTAGATGGATCAAATAATACCGTCCAGCTACCCTTCAGCGGGCTCACTGAGGAGTTTAAGGTGGCATGTACTAGAGAGGCTCTTCAGTATAGGGATTCCAAGGACAGCAGGGTGTCATAAGCTGGGGTTAAAGTGAGAACCAGATGGAAGTGGAGGGCTCAGAAGGAAGTGGAGGTGAGGCAGAAGACACTGGTTGGGGTCCTGGCATTGGGGAGAGCAGGTCTGGGCTTCTTTCCAAAGACCAAAGAGAGTCAGGCCCAAGGGGAATAGACCCCATCTTCTCCAAGAAGAGGTGCAAGCAGGTGTGGAGGAAGAGCGGGTGAGCACAGCAATCGGACTCCGGAAGCAGGGAGCATGGACTAGGTGGGAGAACACATTACAGCGTGGTCAAGCATCATGCAAGAAGACTTCCACCGTGTCCGGCTCCTTGTGCAGGCAAATTACCATGTTCTTCTAAGCCCAGTGAACCTTCATATGTAGGGAAAGAGCGAGACACGTTCCTGTCCCCTTTGCTCTGGAAGAGGCTCCTTGGAACACCTCCTCAGCAGCTGCCCTAAGGCCCTGGCTGATGGTCGCTATCGCTGGCGCCATGACCAGGTTTTGAAAGCAATTGCTGAGTGCATCGCCCTTGCAATCAACACGGGCAAATATCATCAAGCCCCAAGCAAGGCAGTCAATTTTATCAAGGCAGGAGAGAAACCCAGGGCTTGTGCACTGGCAACTAAGGTTCCCCCAGCACATACTAGCAACATCACTCCGACCAGACATGATAATCAGCTCTGAGGCATCAAAACACTGATCATGCTGGAACTCACAGTTCCGTGGGAAGAGCGCTTTGAGGAAGCCAATGAAAGGAAACACGCAAAGTACCAGGAGCTGGTGGAGGTGCAGGAGCAGGGGCTGGAAAGTTTTCTTTGAGCCAATAGAGGTTGGCTGCAGGGGTTTAGCTGGACGATCCTACTGCAAAGTTCTAGGACAGTTGGGTGTGACAGGGGCAGCCAAGAAGAAACCCATTAAATCTGCTAGTGAAGCTGCAGAAAAAGCCACCAGGTTTGGGCTGCTACTGGGACGCAAGTTGAGGTGTGATCAACCTCCGCTAGGTCACCTGGGCGAGAGTGTCTGATGTTGCGAGACTCGAAACACTCAATGAACCCAGGATACATTACCGACGATGCGTCCCAGTGGCATCCAGTAGATGTTTCTTTCAAGTCAAGTATCACTTAAAAATATAAGAATACATCCAATTTATGTTGGCGTAACTGTGCGAGGGTTGTGATTTCACACATATTTTCTGGAATTGCTCTGTGATATTAAATTTCTGGAGAAGTATTCAGATAGACATAAAAATTAATTATTGGTTGGGAGTTATGGTTGGACCCAGTGACCTATGTATTAGGAATTTTGCCAGAAGAGTTAGAGACTGGTCAACATGAATATGTACTAAGGGTTATGCTTCTGGTAGCAAAAAAAATGATCAGTTTCCTGGCTGAAACCACAACCTCCTGACATAAAACAATAGAGAGACAAATTAAAGCAAATGTACATTATGGAAAAAAAATTACAGCAAGACTTCAACTGAAACTAGATCAATTCGAGAAAAGATGGAAGGTTATCCCACATTTTTTACTTAATGTCTCAACACCTCACATTTTATTTAATTTCTTTTATTATCATTTTTTTCGTTCTTTCTTTTGTTATTTATGGGAATGTCAATTGTATATATTTTTGTTCGTGTTGCTGTATGATGGATGACCCAACCCTCTGTTGAATTGTGTGTGAGAAATAAAAAGTTTAAAAAAAATAGTTTACAGCACAATTGTTTTGCTTGTAGTCAATTTCATGCACAAACTACAACCAGCTGATGCTGGCGATGAGCTGTCACTAGCGGTAGCCTCTAGTACTGCTCATGACCTGGATTTTCCTTTCTAAATATGGTAAGCAAGATTTTTGTTCCAAATAAAACTCGTACTTCGAAATTGTCGTGTTTAGAGGTGCTTGTATAAAGAACAACCACTGTACAGAATTCTCATCAATAACGTGCAACATACCTTTCCCTGTTGGACATAGGCTTCATGAGGTGAGGGTAAAATTTGTTGCTGTCACTCGATTCTTCTTCCTGGGAAAAAAAGTCAAAACATGGACACTTGAAAAATGAGAGTTTTTGTTGTACTATGCCAGTCTCCAAGCACTATCTTGTAGATATGTTTGCCTATCCATCCTGACATTCCTTTTATATTATTTTTCAGTTTTAAGTCTTTACTACATGTTTATCCTGGAGTGTTATGGCTAATCTCATTGCAAACCAAGTTCACTACATTGGTATCAATGACGAGACAATTTAAGTCGTTTATGTGGTCAAATCATTTCAATGTATTTTTTCTATCTTTGCATTACATGATACACTCCTCACTACATTTCAGTGGTTGTTCAGTTCATCCTTTTTCTAAAGGTCAGGTAGGGGCACATCAATTTGATTTATATAAATGCAGTTTGGCTGTTTTGCTTGATAAGTAAATACGCATTAGATTTTCCAATGTATGTAAATAACACATTTGGATTATCTGCAAGTAAAGTTCTCTCTGTCTTTGATTCCTGGGCAAAAAAATCCAAAGGTAAGGCCCTGACCCGTTTTTTGAGCTGGTGTTTGGATTTGCGTTTCTCTTTGAGCCGTCCCAGTCGTCGGGCACCAGCAGCCTTGCCAGGCAAGCCATTGATGCGTTGTCTTTTCCCGCCGATGATGCCTCGGCAACTCTCCGAGCCGCACTTGCACACTTGCTGTGGGGCGGGACACCATCACAACATTTTAAAGAAAAATTAAAACCATAACAGGAAAGAACTAAGGCGCACCGGATTATGAAGCGTTCGACCCCCCCAAAATTTGTCTATTTTGTTTTTAAAAAGGCAAACTGGACTATAAAGCGCATGGAATTAAAACAACAATAAACGCAAAGTTGCAAAAAAAAAAAAGTATTGACTTGTCAGTTGCAATATATCAGTGCTCATAATTGCATAACATTGGATGCAACGAGAACCTAACCCAAATCGCGGCAGGGAGCGCACCGGATTCTATCCACCAGACCACTAGGTTGACACAAGAAAAGCCATTAGTTCAGTTCTAATCATTACACTATTTTAGTCACAGTACAATATTGTAAGACATTATTAAACCGGTTCAGAAATTTTGTATTATACCATGGACTTGCAAAGTCTTTACAAAGTGCACATAATTCTGAACTGAATGAAGAGAAAGGCATTGTTGGAAATACTTTGGTAGTTGTGAACTGAAAAAAGAAGCATTGCGGGAAGTAATTTGGTCATCCTGAAAGATATAAACGCATGGACTGCACGTTTTTAGAAAAAACCTATCGCGATATTTCAGACCAGTATTGCAATTTCGATGCGATTTTCGAATTGAAAAGAAAAACGCATTAATGTGCTAGGTTTTTTTTTTGTGTGACATATTAACATGCTTTAACACTAAGAAACAAGTACCCTCTTATGGGAAGCTCTGCTCAAACATGCGTGCTGCATGCAAAACTTGTGCTCGCCTTTAAAACTTGCCTTTGGTTGGCCAGGGCCGTTAAAACTTCAAATGTTAAAAAAAGACTAGCAAAACACTCCATCACTCACAAACATGGAACTATAAATGTTTGAAAAGAACTGCAGTGTCTTGTGATTACACAGTTGCACTACTTTACGTCGCAATACTGATTAGATTTCGGTTAATCATGCAGCTCAGTACCTGAATTCAAAACTTACAGCGCTTAGTTTGAGCTGAAAGAAAGTGAAAAAAAATAAATGTCACTTTGAATCACTTTTTTTCGTTCTTACTTTTGTTATTTATGGGAATGTCACTTTTTCAAAATATCTGGTACAATTAATAAAAATAGTGTGACAAGATGAGATCTTACGCCTTTTCATGTACCTTCTATATCCGTAGTGGATTAGAGTATAAGATCCGTGAAGATCCATACCACGATCCGCAATCACTTTCTGTTGCATCCAAAGTTATGCAATTGCGAATCACCATTCATAGAGCCCATTGGTTAGGATTCGGTGCTCTTACCATTGCTATCCAGTTTGATCCTCGTTGCCATCATTGTTATAAATTTATGTTATATAATCATGGTCGGCGATAACATTTATAAACTCAATAAACAAATATTGTCATGCATTTCGAATAAGGCGCCCGTTCAAATTTTTGGCTAATTTGTTTTTTTGGGTACGCCTTAGTCCATAAAATACGGTAATCACAATAAAGAATTACCGGATTTTCACAAATACAATGCGCACCTAAAAGACTATGTTTATCCAAAAGCTGACCATGCGCCTTATAATACAGTGTGCCTTATATCTGGATCAATATTGAGTCGCAAGGTCTCGCAACTAGGGCCAACCGCCGGCGACTAAATTTTCCCCCGTAGGCGAAGTCGTCCGCAGTGTATAATGGGATATGTGTGCCGGCGTTTTATTAACTAACCAGTGTGTCAATCATCATTTGAATCGGTCACTATTGGCTAAAATTATTCAGAGGTAAAGGAGACAGGTCCTTTTTAGCATTTACAGGCTCACATAGGCTGAAGTGGGGCAAAACAAAGCCTGCAATTGGCCGAAAAAGATGAATGCGAATCGCACGTTAGGTTGCTTTACGGCATGGCGAAAACATTTTTCAATATTCTGTATTTGTAAACAGGAATTATGGGGCTAAACAGACAGCTAGCAACAAGCAACCTCCATCAATGCAGATGATTATCGGCAGATTTTTTCTTTTATTTGTCGGCATTATCGCGTGTTTTGGAATGTGTAAATATTTTACACGGTTGGATTCACTACACTCAACGAATGTAGGAGAACCATTATTATTGAACGTGATGGCTGCAAGACGACTTTCGTGAGCTACCCGGGCTTTATATTTTCCCAGTATCTTGTTTCAGACTGATGTTGATGTTTATCTTATTTTTAAATTCAATTCAATTCAAAGTGTTTGTCATATGCACAGTAAAGAACCTCGTTTCCCTGCACAATTAAATTCTCACTTTGCTGTCTTAGCAGTTGCCAGCGAAAAAGAAAATAGAAACTAAGAAATGGTTGTCATTTCTTGAATCCCAAGAGTTCAACCTTACTAACGATATGTGGAATGACATTGTGTCCGTACGCGTTAGACACGTAAAAGCTTCTTTGCGAGCCGTCGGAATGATAAGGGGTTAATAAGTTTGACTGAACCAGCTGACTGTTTTGTTGACGTTCTCACTGTAGCGCCTTATATAGTCCGGTGTGCCTTATGTATGGAAAATATAGGACAAACAATATTTTGGGAAGGTGCGCCTTACAACCCGGTGTTCCCAATAGTCGTAAAAATACTGAATATCGTGTGGGTTACCTGCTCTTCCGTGTTAAAGGAATGGAAGTTGTAATCATATGTGAGCTCGGTGCCGCTGCTGATGTCCTTGAGCGCGAAGAGACCAATTCTGTACACCCCGTTGACCGACCTACGAGTCATAAGCACAAAGTTACATGAGCTACAGTAAATAACAAACAAAACAAATTACTGGTACCTCTGCAGACAATCTTAATTTGTTCTAGGATCGTGCTCGTAGCTGAAATTGCTCGCAACAAGGAAAATTTCCTGATACAAAATAATGAAAAACTATTGGGCTATTCCTGACATCCCAAAAACATCAAAGGGAACTCAAAATAGCAATAAACACATCTTGATTATCGCTGAAAATGCATTCAGATAGTGATTAAACATGAAAAATGCAGTAATAAGATAAATATTATATTAAAAAAGTACAATTCAGGTTTTTTATGAGTCACCGTAACGGAAATTAGGTAGAAGGGGTGTTTGGGGTTTTTGGTTTGCAAGGGTAGTGACGGCGCACGACTTTTGATGATACTAACAATTTTTGTGCACTAACAATTTGAGTTACTGTAACTTTAAATGGACGTGAACACACAAACACTTTTAACAGGACAATTCTTTTATGGTTTGTTCCAGTTTTCATCGGGTGCCTGATGGTGGGAGGACTATGCAGAGACCCGACTAAGCCAAAGGTGGTGAACCGGCACAGACAGTCTCTGGTGGTAACCTCTGGGACTGCTCGTGAACTGGATTTTCCTTCGTAAAGCGAGCAAGATGTTTGTTTGGGGAAAAAAAAAACTCATGTGTCAAAATAATCGTGTGTAGATGTGCTCGTACCAAGAGGGACCACTGTAGCATTGAGCTAGAATCGGTGTTAAAAATGTCACTCCTCACCACTTCTGCATCTCACAGTTAGGCTCACAACTGTGGTTGATAAAGCGAGCCTCGTTGCCCATTCGGTAGCTGTCGATCACCATGCCGCTGTCCAGGTTCAGACAGTAGTGACCGCTGTGCGCAAAATACTGCTGCATCATACGACTCCTGAAAACCAAAACCAGACAGTCAACACCAATTGCGCTTGTTTGCTTCCAGGACGGCTTACCTGAACTCGTGCTCGCTGACCACCTCTCCCAGGTACTCGATGATGAACTGTCCGGCGCGAAGGCTCTCCTTGGTGCGGATGCCCCAACCTTTACCCTCAGCTCGGAATCGCTCCAGACACTGGACCCAGTCGTGCCTCTGGATGTGCTGATTGTCACAGTGCTCGTGACAGGGGCATGTGCTGGGGGAGCACTCGGCAAAGCTCATTCTGATTGAACCAGATCATGTTGGGATCACGAAACACAATTCTATAATTCTTTGGAGACATCCACGCTACCTGTTGAGGCAGTCGTCTAGGCAGCCTTTTTCGCAGCGGTTCTCAGGAATTTTGCAGTTGCATGTGGTGGTTTCATAGCCAGAGAAAGGTTTCACGTCCACGTAAACATCTGTGACAGACAAGATGGCACAATTAAGACACTTGGAAGAAGGAGGTGTGGCCAGGCAAGAAAAGAATGATACAGTGGTCTCGACAAACTATGACCTACTTGATCGGATCTTTTTGTAAAGAGGGACATCAGGCCTTTTATACAACTACAACAGACCAAAAAATGATTAGAATAAGAAATGACAAAAAAGACAAAACCTAAAATAAAAAGGACAATCTGATGCTTGTTATTATGATCACCTGATCATGTTTCCACAGCCATAAGATGTCATAAGGCAATTGGAAATCAATGCGCTTCTGTCTCAAATACTTTCCTAAAAAAGGAAAAAAATAACAGGTCAAGTAGAAAGACTAATGGCACTTTAAGGACAATGATGCAAAATTGATGGATGATTAGGAATTACAGTAATCCCTCGGTTATCGCGGTTAATAGGGACCAAAACCACCCGCGAAAAGTGAAATTTCGCGAAGTAGCGCCCCCCCTTAAAAAATGCTTAAACATTTTTTTTTTTAAATTATTTTATTTTATTATTATTACTTTTTAGACCTGCGAAGCCCTGAACCCGCAAACGTGGAACCACGAAGTAGCGACGCCCCTTCAAAAATGCATAAAAAAAAATATTTAAAAAAAAATATATATATATATATATATATATATATATTTTATTTTTATTATTTTTTAGACCCGCGAAGCTCTGAACCCGCGAACGTGGAACCGCGAAGTAGCGAGGTCCCACTGTATTCTGTTTTTATATTAGAAACATGCAAAGGAGATTGCATGGGAAGCCAGGTTGTTTTTTTTTAAGTATCATTGCACACTGTTGTCTTGACTATTGTGAAGTGTTTACACCATTGCATTTATCTGCCAATCATATCTGTACACTGAAGGACACTGAGGGAAACTGTGGGAGTCAGATCCATCGACATTTCGTTCTGTATACACGTGTACTAGAATGACAATAAAGTAGATCTGAATCTGAATCTGAATCTGATGTTGCTGTTTTTGGATTTCCACAACCTTTAGGGCAGATCTGCTTTTGAAACTTAGAGATCTAATAAAAAGAAAGGGCTCAAAGGATGGCCTTGAAAACAGGTTAGAATCTCTTGTCTGAGGTTTCGTTTCCCTCTCCTTTCTCTCTGCAAGTTCATAATGCATTGATGTCTTCTCTCCTTTTCATGGGTGTCTACTAAGCTAAAATTGGCAGTGGGAAAATAAAAACTTGTCCATGACTCACCCACATGTATGGGGGCCGGAAACAGTCCGTAATCATGCTCCCCAGGTATGTATTCGAGCTTTTCTTTTTTTAGCTGCAGAAGCTGACTGCGGGGGCTACAAGTGATCACAACAAATAAAAATAATTCAAATGTCCAAAGCAACAAAAAAAATCTCTCTTACTCCTCAGTCTTGAACACATTGGAGTAAAGTCCAGCCTTTTGGAATTTTTTCTTTGGAGGTCTGGCAGGTCTCTTTTCCCGCGGGCAGGTTATTGGGTGGACTGGCGTTTGTTCCCTGGGGATGGCGTCTTGGCCCTCTGACTTCTTCTCCACTGAGCTAAAACACGCACATGATTTAGTGTGTGCTTTTAAAAAGCTACATTTTTTAAAGAATTGTATACAAGTTTCGGGTTCAATAAATACAGGACCAATCATTGAGGTCGTGTCGGACTCTTTATTGTAATGTAATGTTTATTGAAAGTATTGATATTAATTTATTAATTTGACATTAATCAAAACATGACACAAAACTAATGCTGAGAGTGAGCATGGCCAAATTTGGTCACCTTATGCCCCCTCCTCTAAAAAAATTTGAAAAATTTATCTTTGCCAACCTTTGCTTAAAAGTTTGCACCGAATTTGCAACACGGTCAGGCAAAAAAATCCATATCTTTGGTATCCTGAAAGAAATAAAGTTTCCATGCAGGTTACAGGTAGGTCTACACACCTGTAACTTATATCTGTGGCCACGTAAACCATCAACACGACAGAACTAAAAAAATTGATCACAGGGCACATTGATCATTCCATGTAGTACTTTGAACACAAAAAATAAATCAAATCGAATTCTGCGGAGCGCCAAAAAGTCCAAGTTCAGTCTTTGTAGTCTTTCCGGATATGACAAATTGTGCATCCCAGGTATCTGCTAACCGTATACCGACGTTGAACTCCTTCCAGTAGGTTTATGTCTTTGAGTAAGTAAGGGTTCCACACAACGCTATTATATTCTAACCCGGGTCTAACAGACGCAAAACATTCAACGAAGAATGCTGGGTTCTTGTTGTAAAAATTTCTGTAAATGTTTGATGCTACGTTATTGGTTTTGTTGGTAATTTTGGCGATATGCGTGATAAACTTTAGGTTTGAAGTAAGAGTGACACCCAGATCCTTATGTTCAGTAACAACATGCAAATCATGATCATTAATGCTATACAGCGGAACAGAACCATGAAAAAACGACTGTGCTAAGCATTTATGAGATGACAGTTGCAGTTGCCACTGTTCGGCCCACAGAAAAGCTGATTTAATGTCATTTTGAAGAGAATCAATTGTTCCTGCAACCTGGGTTTTTGGTAAGAAAGCCGATTTAGCATCATCGGCAAAAATTGAGGTTTCACTACTTTGAATGACCGTTCGTTCACAAAAAACAGGAATAATAATGGTCCTAGTACTGAGCCCTGCGGTACCCCACTACAAACCTCCGAACACGCTGAAAGAACATCGTCAATTTTTACGCATTCTTTACGATTTGACAAGTATGCAGTTATCCATTCAAGCAGTTTTCCACTAATACCATAGCATTTCAGTTTTTGTAAAAGCTTGACATGAGAAACTTTATCAAAAGTCTAAGTAAACAACATGACCAGCCATATTGCGAACGAAAAACATACTGGTAATATTATTCAAACGAGCTATCAAGTTAGTCATGGTAGAATGTCCGGACCTAAACCCATGTTGCTTAAACGCAAAAAGATTGTGCTCCTGTATATATTTCCATATGGCATCTGAAATAATTCTCTAAAACACTTTACAGACGCAGCTAGTCAAGCTAACTGATCTATAGTTAGCTGCACTTGTTGCGCTCCCCCCTTTAAAAATAGGCATGACAATAGCACTAAGCCTGTCCTCAGGTAGCTGTGAATCCTCAAAAGGTCTAGAAAACAGGTAAAATAATGGTTCACATAAAAAGTCAGCTAGCTTTTGAAGTAAGAAATTTGGAATTTTGTCAGGGCCGGCTGAATATTTGCTGGGAAGTTTTATCAAGTATTTATGAATTAACTCTTTTGAAAGTTCCGAATTTAGAACAGCTGAAGTTCTGGATAGTCGGGTGAAACACCATTGTCACGACCAAAAACACTGGCATGCTGATCATTTAATATACGGACATTATCAACATTATCAGTAGCAACGGTACCGTCAGATGCCTTCAGGTTGGGAATAGATGCCTTAGAAATTAGTTTACGGTTGATGTATGAAAAGAATTTACGAGTATTATTAGACTCTAAAACTTTATTTTCCTCAGCCACCCTTTCCCGCCTGATAGCCCTCCGCAGTTCCCTTGAAGCATCTTGATAACTTTCCAAGTATG
Source organism: Urocampus carinirostris (assembly GCF_059441175.1). Taxonomy (NCBI): domain Eukaryota; kingdom Metazoa; phylum Chordata; class Actinopteri; order Syngnathiformes; family Syngnathidae; genus Urocampus; species Urocampus carinirostris. The sequence goes on along the minus strand of NC_142350.1, from coordinate 2,092,804 downwards.
CCAACTGATCACGTTTATAAAGCTTGTGAATAAACTGCTTTCGCCTATGCAATTCAGCTATATCCCGGTTGACGTGAGGTGTAACAGCAACTGAGGGAACGTATACAGATATCAAAGTGTAAACAACAGATTTAAATATTGCCCACATTTCTTCAACATTCCCACAATTATCAAATAAGAGATACCAGTTGACACTGGACAGAAAGTATCTAATGCCGTGTAGATCACAGTCTTTAAAATTTATGTAATTTTGAGCAGTGGTGTCTTTTTTAAGAGCCAGGTTAAGTTGGAAAGTAACAGAATCGTGATCACTGCTAGAGAAACTCGGCCCAACCTCAAAGTTTTTAATCAGATATCTGTCAGTAGAAAACACAAGTCTAATATGTTGGACCCCCTGGTTGGTTTATCGACATGTTGAAAAAAAACAGCATTTGAAAACAAATTTTTGAACATTGAAGTTAGATTAATATCAGAATTTTGAAGAAAACTGTGGTGAAGGTCAGGAAAGTTAAAATCACCCATAAGTAGAATTTGCAATTTAGTATCAAAAATAGAATTTAGATGTTCGAACTTAGCGACGTTGGCATGAAAAAACTCAGAGCTGAGCGATATACAAGCACTATTCTTAGTTTCACCCCAGAAATAAGAATATCACAAATCAATACCTCAATTCTATCAAATTGATAATTAGAGATTGAAAGCACAGATATACCGTGAGAAAACATGAGCAAAACTCCTCCATGTTGAGCATTTTTTCGGTCAGGTCTAATGGTTTGATATTTTGCTATAGTTGGCCCTGTGTCACCAGCGGAGTACCAAGTTTCTGTAATTGCCAAAATATCAGGGGTGTAGAAGTTGATGTAAGAGACCAAGTCATCTGCCTTAAAAGTCAAACATTGAGCATTAATGAGATGAATCGAGGGACTGTTCAATAAAGGCGAAGGCGACCTTTGGCATTTCCCGGCTTGACAATATTTTTCCCGACCCGTATAATAATGTTTACTTCACCTTCGTCCCGACAGCGCTTAAGTTCGTCCTGTAGTTCCCTGTCGCATTCCCTTTCTTTTGGTGTCATATCTGGACGAACAAATCCGGAGGACAACGTCGGAAACGTACTTTTTCACCCGATTGAATCCACAGAGAAACGCCAGCTTTGACCTTGTATTCCGGAACCGGACCTTCACAATCCTGGGTTTACCATCATTCCTCGGCCTTCCATCACGAAAAACTTCCAGAATGTCTTCTTTCTCTACTCCCGGAACTGCTTCGGCGACTTCCTGAATGAGTTGGGTATCCTGAACAGCGTCACCATTTTCTCGATGCGTCTTTGCTCCAACCACCACGAGATTATGCTTCCTAGCCTCCCTTGCCAGCATTTCCTCCATTAGGCTTGTCGACATTTTGGCAACTTCTGGCATCATCTGCGTCATAATTTCTCGGACAAGGGTTAGAACCATGGCCTTCACGGTTTCACGGACAGTGGAGACCAAATCAGCAGCGTTCAGGGTACCGGACAGTCCAGACGACCCGGATAAGGGTAATGGAGTGCTATCCACGTAGGTGAACACCGTTCCAGAGCTACTCAGAGAGGCGTAAGAATCCTTATCATCAGCAGATAAACCGGGGACGCAGGACTTGCAGATGTAAGTAGCTTGTTTATCTTGAATCGCGAGGCTTAGGTCCTGAACTGACAACCCAGAGCACCCGTAGTGAATGCAGTGCTTGCAGTGGCTACATTGAATCATCGCTCCATGGTCCAGGGCACCGCAAAAACATGGCTAAGAGACTGCCTTTCGAGGTGCCATACCAAGCGCACAACAAGCGAAATTTGTTTAATTGAGAGTTGAGAGCTAAGTTTTCCCGTGCGAGCACCGCGATGACCTATTTCAGTAATGCATGCTTGACCTAAAGTAAAATCCTGTTTTGCAATCTATGCTAGCATCAGCCTTATATTTACAGAGATTTCTTAACAACTTTTGGGGCATTTTTATTTAGTTAGCATCATGCTAGCAGATTTTGGTCACTTTGTTGTCTAAATACATACAACACATTTTGATTTGTTAGCTTTAGCCTAGCAGAAAATTCAAATTCTTTTTCTTATTTACATTTATATCTGGTGTCTTGGTCCGTAGCCTTCACTCTGAAAATACCGGTACACTAGTGACCCCAAGAGCCAAGAAGAGATCCACAGGTTCGAGAGAGTTATCCATTCGGGCCTCCGTGCTGTGGACTGCTCTGCCCCTTGAGATTTGATCTGCAACCTCAGTGAAACTGTTTGAATCTAGGCTTAAAACACACTTCTATTGTATAGCTTATGAATGACCTATATTTCATGTTGACAATATTGGTTTATTATATGTATTTGTGATTGCAACATCCGTTGCAGCCCGGTCATCCTGGAAGGGGGATTACCTCGTGTGCATTCCCTTCTCAAGGTTTCTTCATTTTCCTCATGCTGAGTTTTTTTAGCTTTTGCTTGCCCTCGTGTAGGTTTTAGATCAGGGGATGGTGTAATAATAGTCTGCAAATTGCAATCTGTGGTCTCTGTTGAGACTCCTTGTGATTAAGGGGTATACGAATAAACATGACTTAGCATTAAGTTAAAAGATGTCGAGTTTTCTGTTTAAATACTTTTTGAAGTACAGTATTTTTACCAGACAAAGAGCCTTTGAGCTTTTATTCGCGAACAAAAGAAAAGGAGGTCACGTCATCCCACAATTTTTGTTTTCAACCAATATATAAAAGCCACAATTGATGCAATGCGTATTGTACAATGTGATACTCATAATTTTGAAAGAAAATAGTTAATCTTAGGGTTAGTATTGTCGCGAACGCTGCCCCTCAAGGGCAAGGTCCGGCTTACTTACCCAGCAAAGTGAGTGACGTCATCCTGAGTGAGCCAAAATTGTCCGGGTACCGCTCTGGACCTTGATCTCAGGTTGGTTTCTCTTTCTGGCAATTTCTCAGCAGAGTCTCCTAGCTCCCCTTCCTCTTTGTCCCAGTGTTTTCTTTTCTGTCCTCGGCTTCGCTGGTTTTTGACAACTGCCTCAATGGTATCTTTGACGGCGTCCCCATCCCGCGTCCTGCTCAGGTGGTCTCTGTGGCGGCTCGGCGTCAATTCCGAAGCAGGAGATGCAGAAGGTGGCGGCGAAGGCAAGGGGTGCTTTCGAGGACGCCCAGGTCCCCTCTTTTTCACCATGTTATTTCCCGTTCGGGCTTGCCTCTGGAGCTTCTTGGCACGCAATATTTTGTTGACAAATTGAAGGCTGTTCCTGGACGGCTGGGAAAAATGGGATGGATGTGGCAGAGAGGAATCCAGGCCAGACTCCCGGGTCGGAGACAGGCATGTAGAGGATGTCGAGCTATGAGAGTAAAACATGGTAGTTTGCTGATGGAGCTGCTGTCGGTGGTGTAGTGATTCGTCTGAAGTTGCCTGTACGCCACCTCGAGTATGGATACTTGCAAGCCCTTTCAAAATAAATAAACAAAAATCAATCCACATCAGATCATTCTAAGACTGGCGTGGGAAAACTACAGCCCAGCAGGCTTTTTAATCTGTCCACCTGAACATAGTTATAACATCCTTGTCCGTTAGCACAAGGCACAAGTAATAGCTAGTTAGCATGCAGTCCTCATCAGTTTGAACGTTAACATGATTGTAATGTGCCTGTTTTTAGCACCCAACACAGATAACAGCTAGTTAGCACACCATAGTTTCGTAGTCCGTCAGATTTAGGCACGGGTAATAGCTAGTTAGCATGCGATCCTCATCAGTTAGCACGCTAGTATGATTATAACGTCATTGTCTGTCAGCACCAGGCACAGATAATAGCTAATAAGCATGTCGTCTAAGGATGGACCTATGTGTGTTTTTCAGGGCGGATACAGATTATTAGTATTAGGAGGCCAATGACCAATATTTGGAGCAGATATTCATTTGTTGTAAAGGCTTAAGAATAGGCATAATAATTTTTAAAAAGACACAAAGAATATTTGTAGTAAATACAAATAAAACTTTAATAGCGCTCTGAAATCTTTCACAGTAAAGAAATTAGACTTTCTACACAACTAACATGACTAAGAAGTGTGGTAATCCTCTGTAGTCTGCCAAGGCCACACCACTTGAGTTAAAATTGGGCCTAAAAAATTTAGCCCGACCCGACCAGAGTTGCAGGTATATAAACTTGAACCGCCTAAATTGAATTTCCCTGCGGGGATGAATAAAGTATCTATCTAAACCCGACAGATTAACTTGATTTGATAAACGAGCCTGAAATAAACCCGAAAATTAAATTGCCGCCAAAGTAAACACAAAGCTTCGGCCGTTATCAGCTGAACTACGCAGTGTGGGGTTTACTTGGGGCTTAGTCCTTCAAATCAAGTGTGCACTGTACTGTACATTCAGCGCCAAAATGAACAGTTTGGCGCTGAAGTGTGCATCTCGGAGACATGCAGCGAACGAAAGGGAAACTGAACAAAATGGCACTGAAAAGAAAATCAAATTCTGCAGATTACGAGCTGCAAATAGTGAAAGATAAGGCCAAGAAGTAGAAACAAAGTTAACAAAGCTATTGGCAAGAAGCATAAATGACGTCTGATGTGAGGGGGGTGGAAAGAGGAAGTCGGAAAAGTAGAAACATTTCTTTGGACTTAGTGACTTTGAGTTAAACTGATAGTTTGGTAAGCATTTTCTTTATCTAAATAATGACTTGAGTAAAACTAGGTGCATTGTGTGTAGATCCTCCATGTTATGCTGTCCTTATCCATTAGCACGCTGGCATGATTAGATCGTCTTCGTCTGGCCTTGCCCTCAGTGTCAATTTATGGACTTGATGGTATTATTTTCCTCTTGGCCAACTTTTTGAACCCAATATGGCCCACAACTCAAAAAGTTTGGCCATCCCTGTTCTAAGCGTTTGCCAAGTAAGAGGCAGGCAAACTAATTTTTAAATAAAAAAAGATAAATCACGGATAGCAAAGTGCAAAACCAAAACTTTATTTTCAACCACAACGAAACCAGAGTAGCAGGAGGAAAGCCTGAATGTACAGAAAGACCATCGGACCCAACACAGAAAGACTTTTCACGGGCATTACACTGTAGAGCTAAACAAATAGCCACATTTACCGTCGGCCATGTTAAGTAACTCTTTTTGAGGCCTCATCTACCCACTTGCTTCTTTCTCTGACCACCGAATGACCCAAGATCCCGAGGTGTAATCCAGGATTACCACCACAACCTTGGTTTGAAGTAAGAGCGGTGAGAGTTGTTGCTAAATTCAAATAAAGCTCCTTAACATTGCCTGCACGATAAGGCCAACCCATTACAGTGATCCTCATACACGTGATATAGGATTTGAATATTTTCAGGTGGTTATTTATATGAAGACACAAACGGGACTCACCTAATTCTCTTCTGTCCACTGGCAGCGAGTGATCTTTCTTCAGTGTCCGGTCCATCCGAGAGAAGCTGTTGTCTTGGCCTGCCTCGTTTTTTCGATTCCTGCACCCTTTGGAGTGAGTACGAGTCAGAGCTGAGGCAAAAAGATTGGTAAGATTGGGGGAATGGTGGCCTTTGGGATCAACGTCCTCTCTGGGTATGAGAGGTTCCTCGTCCTCACTGTCAGAACAAGCGGGAGGTTCTTCTGGCCTTCCGTCTGAAAAGGGCCTCTGGGCAGGCAAAACACGACGATGCGAAAGCTTCGAGTAGTCAGTCTCAGAAGCGCCCATTCTGAACCAAGACTCACCCGGAATTTGCATCCTTGAGCCGCTCCCCAGCGCCAGCCGGGATGGCCCCAGACAGGATAAGGAATTTTCCTTGCACTTGTAGGAAGATGATGACGAAGAAGGCGGCGAATTGCCTAAAGTGCTGCCCTTGTGTTTGCTAGCGCTGTTGGTGCCTTCGCCGAAGCGGCATCGTGGCAAAGACTCGGCCAATCCCCGGCTAGCCACTCGCTCCCCTTTTCCCGACGTGCCACCATCAGATATTCGATTTAAAGATCCGTCCACCGATTCTTCTTCTTCTACTTCTCTGCCTTCGTCGTCGCAGCGCTCTCTGTGCTTGTGCTTGTGTCTGTGTTTGTGGTGCCAGTTAAAAGACAAATCGGAGGTCATGGGCGGATACAGGACAGGAGAGCGTCCTCCGAGGTACTCCTGACGAAGCAGCTTGTGTTTTTTCTTGTGGAATTTTGAGGGGTTCAACAGGATATGAGAAGGGTGATGGTGATGCATGTACGACGTGGGGGGAGCGGGGGGAAAAGTGGGCGAATGGTGAGACGAAGCAGGGTGGGAGGACTGGTGGTGGGGATGCGGGTATAGAGCGCTGGCTGGAGGAAAGCCCCTGTAGTAGCCCAAACCCAGGGGGGGGGAGGAATAAGGAACACTATAGGAGGGATGGTAAAAGCCACCACTGGAGAGCGGGAATCCGAGGCCCGGTACAAAAGAAACTTCCGACATGGACTCCCTCAGTTTGGGTGGCCGCCCCCGTTTCTTTTTCAGGTCCGGCTTGCGAACGTAGTGTAAGGGATCGCAAGAGTAAGCAGGATGGGAATAGAAGCTGCCAAAGTTGACCCTGAAGATGGTGGGCAGGAGATCCCTGTGAATGTAGTGATGAGGCGGAGGGCCAGCGCTGGCACCGATGCCACCTGCACGGTTGACCATTCCCGGCATCCTCGCCGCACCTGCTGCAATGCCAACACCAAGACGGTGCCCCGTGCTCCGATGGGCGATGCGAATTTCACTCAAACGAATGATGATTTCATCCAGGTCTGCAAGGAAGTTGGGGTCTATCCGCCGAGAGCGGAGTTGCAAGTATTTCTTCTTGCGTTTCCTTTTCTGTCTTTTGAGCTTTTCGTAGCCCGGGCACCCGTGGCTGCGGCGTTTACATTTGTGTTTATGTTTTTCCTTATGGCCCATGAGCGTGGTAGAAGGAGGTGCCAGATGAGTTCTCCGTGGATCAGGGGACAACCTGGACATATGTGGTAAAGGTGAAGACGACGGACGCTCCGTCACCACTGTGGAGTGGCGGCGCCTGTCACGGGCATTAAGTCCCACCCCTGGACCCAGAGATGGGCCCATTACACCAGGCAAGAGTAATCCACTACCGAGGCCGGCCGACATCCCCATTCCAAGTGGTCCACTGGCTTTTTCACCGCGGTCAGAGGTGCTGTTGTTGTCTGTCCCTATTCCGCTATCACTGGGGACAGTCTCCTCGCTGAGGGATTCGCTTACTGGGGACGGCGTGGCTTCTTTCAGCTCGCTAAGTGGAGCGGGAGAGGTCGGGTGAAGGGGGCGCGTTGGGGAAAGTTTGCGATATGGGTAGAGCTGCCGATAATGGGGCTGCTGGTAACCGCGGAACGACGACTTTTTCTTAGACGTGGCCAGTGTGGAGCCGAGGACTGGACTGCGGAGATTGGGAGCTGAAAAAGTCGGGGGAGGGAAAGCAAAAGTACTGTGAGCGTGGTTGGAATAGTGAGAGTGGGCGGCAAAATGAAGCGAGCCCGGCTCAACGAAGCTGCTGTCGCTGACGGGACTGTGGCCTCCGCTAGACTGTGAAAGCGAAGGCGAAGGAAAGACTTCCGAGGAGGAATGCTGCAGCTGCTGCTGCTGAGGACGCAGAGGAGAAGTAGTGCTGGGTGAAAGGAAAGGTTCCACCGGTCCTGTTGAAGCAGTGACAGGCTTGGGTTTGCGTCCTCTCCGCTTGCCCATATAGATTGTCCCTTTTTTGCTGACATTAATTTGTGGTCCAAGTTTCCCCCCGAGAGAAGCAGCCAAGGAGGACAATGGATGAGTTGCTGTCTGTGCCGTTCCAACCACGGCACTCTGAGTCACTTTGGGAGGGTCTTCTTTTCTGGGTCCTAATAGAATTTGACTGAGAATGCGTTTGCGCTTTACGCTTTTCATCTTGTTGATCCTGCCGATAATTGTTTTCATTATGAGCTGACCGTTTCCTTTATTGTGATAGCGTTTGTCTGCAACGTCGCTCGACTCAGGAGCTAATGTGGGAGGCTGGCTCTCTTCGGGTAATGTAGGTGGGAGGCGTTTGGGGCGTCCACGTTTTCTAGTTGAAGGTTTCGGGGGATTTAGGTCGACTTCTGGGTGAAGCACGGGGGGATCTTGTTCTTCTTTAGATTTCAAAAACGTTGAGTAGACCTTTGACGCACCCGATGGAGTTTGTGCCCGCCGACGGGATGGAGCGTCCAGCCTGGGCATCTTGGACTTCGGCCGTCCTCTTTTATTTGATTGAGGCGATGAGGGTAAAAGACGTGACATTGAACATGGTTTGACGTTATTTGGATTGGGAGGTCTCCCCACTGGTCTCCGAGATTGACTCGTCTCAAGACCAGATGATTCTGGCAAGGTGGCCTTAGTGTCATCAAAGGGACTGTCCGGGTCGCCCCCTTGATGATGAACATTTTTCGTAGGACGGCCCCAGCGTGGCTTCCTTCCTTGACGTTTTTTGAAGGGTTTACTGTCTTGCTCCATTGAAGAGTCTATTGATGAATCGGGCGAATCATCAGGAAGTGGTGTCCGAGGGCCCTCCTCTCCTTGCTCAGGTGAGGAAGCCACCCCAGGCCTTACAGGATCTACAGGACTACTGCTCTGACTAATACGACTATCCCTGCTAGGACTTTGCCTCAATGGACTTGAACTTTTGTCCCTTTCAACTCGCATTGATTGACTGCCGGCTTTCCCTTCGGTCTTTGCTGTATCATTTGGAGGACAGAAACAATTTCCGATTTTAAAGGTTGGATCTGTAATGTCTTCCTCCACTGAAACCTGCGACTCTCTTGAATGTTCTGCAGCAGGAGACACTACCTGGCTGGATGTCCTCTGCTCGGTAGAAGGGGAGGAAACTGGGGAGGGGGACAAGCCTGTGCTATGAGACGAGAAGTCACTGGGACAAGAATGAACTTTAGGATTGCTAACATTGTTCATATCTTTTGACAGGGAAGACAATCTATTATTGCCGTATGCGAGTGGTGGACTGCTGTTAACACTATTACTTTGATTGCTGGTACCGTTCCCATCTGTGTCATCTTTTCTTGATGGCTTCAAACCAGGGCCGCTTTCCATAGCAATCTCCTTGTTCCTGGAGCCGTAAGGTCGACCGGGTGGGCGTGACACTGCCAAAGGGGGGGAGAGGTGAACCATCCTAGAGTAAGTATTCCTGTTGGCCATGGCTCTGTCTCGCTGTCTTGCTGTGGGTGTCATGAAACCTGAGCTTGGGTGGGAAAGCACTAGATCCGCCTTGGCAGGTTTGAAAGGCTTGGGCGTCTTGGAAGGCGGGCAAGTGGCGATGAGCTGAGCTAACTTTTCAGTGACTGTGGGGGCCCCCCAGCTAGGAACTGCCTTGTCTTTATCTCTTTGACTGTCATGACTATGTGGCGATTTGACACTTTCACAGCTGAGTTCTTTAGATACCATTGCCGGGGATGAGGGTGCTGACGACTGCTGTGTTGGCGTTTTCTTCCCAGTTTGATGGAGTTTGCTGTCAGTTAGGGGGCGATGAAGATTCAAGGGACGTTCCGATAAGGCGGAGGCTGCTTTTGTGTCGGACTTTGTGTCGGACTGACAATCAGACTTTGGTGGACCCTAAACAAAACCAAAATATAAATATTTATTGAATGACACTGCTGAACTATTCAGACAATTCAGAAATTCATTCAATATTTTGTGAAAATGCAAATTAAACTGGAAGACTAAAAAAAAGCAAGGAGGAGGTGCATGTACGGCAAAACTAATTAGGGTCAGATCGGGGGTGCCAAGAAGAAAATGTCATTTCAGGGTGGGGGAGAAAGTCCCAGGAAGGGTGGCGAAAAAGACCAAATAAATTTCAGGAGTCTGACAAAGCTTGCTAATATGTCGCATGTGTTTAAAAAAACAACATAAAAAAAGGAAATTCCAGACCACAGAGCGCAGCTGATTCAAAGCTCCATGCTCTAATGTTAGAACGGAACTCAATTTTGTGTTTGTAGAAGCCACACCAGATTTTAAGCAGCAGGCTTAATTAGCCCTAAAAACAAACTAATTTACGTAGTTTTCTCACATTTTAACTTAACAATTTTACTACTGCACCGGTAGAAAATGCCAATGAGGGCTGCGCGGCGTGAAGTGAGAGCCCTACATTTTTAAACGACGGTTCCAGTGCAACTATACTAGGGCTGCAACTAACCATTATTTTAAAAATCAATGAAACAGTCAATTATTTTTTCGATTTATCGAGAAATCTCTTTTTTACTTTTTATTTTCCTTCTCTATATTCAAATATTGAAGTTTTGGACGGATAGAAAAATAACACACAAAACAACAGAATATTCTATAATACAGAATATTGGAAATTTGTATTGGAACGCTTAATAGTTGGGTCATTTTACAGGCGTTTTTAAATGTAATTTCGGTCGTTTTAAAGTTAGTTTTGGGGTTATTTTTTTTTATCTGTATTCATTTGAAAGTTCGTTTTGTGACCATTCTTTAGTCTTTTTGTGGTCGTTTTTGTGTTGTTTTCCGGGCGTTCTTCTAGAAGCATTAGTAGGCAAGATAAGCCAATTACAGTTTATGTTTACTGTTCCATTCACGTTTTAAAAGTTAAAAGTTAAACTGTTAATACAGGCAATTGAACTAAACAAAAATATCTTTTTTCTCTAGACAGCAACCATATGTGGTTTCTTCAGTCGTTTATGTATCCTAGATTTTTATTATGTTATTTATTTATTGCTGATTGATTTCCAAATTAACGCATTAATTAATAAATTCATCTTATTTTGTGTTAAAAAGTAAAATGATTTGAAAACATTGGAATGTTTTTTAGAGCTTTTTTGTGAAAAACCTGATGCGGCCCAACCTGACCCAGACTGTTTCCGGCTGCTCCCAGCTAAATTCCCTTTGAGACCAGGTTTAAAATGTAGCAAAAAAGGAGCAGTCTCTAGTTCGGAATTTACGCTATGTGCCAATATTAAGACTTACCCGTTTTGCGGGTGCATTTCCATTGACTTTACCGGGCGGCACGGCAGCTGTGGCGGTAGGAGGAGGTCCGGCCGGAGGCGACGTTGGGACTTTGTAAGATGAGTTGGATGATGACAAGGATCTGTTGACACTCGGGCTGGGTTCTTTCTTTTCCCTGAGGCGAGAAGGACTCTGGTTCTGACTGGCTGGCCCTTCGTTGCAATTCCCTGCACGGTTTCCTCGAGCGCCCCCACGTCCCGAGTTCCTCATGGTAGCTCGAAAGGCCGGCCTGCATACGTAATTCTCCAAGATCTTGGGAGGTTTTTTCATGCGTTTGGCTTGAAGACCGATCTTCAGCTTGACGTTGCCCTCAGACAGGCTGCTCTCTTTGACAGAGAACTGAGACTGGTCCCTGCTGCCATCTTGCCCGTCTGCTCCTGTGGCACCAGATACACAGGAAGCCTCTTTCTCCTTGTCCTTCTGGTCTTCATCGTGTTCTTTCTTTCCTTCGCTTTCCCGTTCTCCGGAGGGACCAGCCAAGAGAAGAGGTGGTGTTGTGCTTCTCCCATGAATCTTGGGCTCCATTTTAACTTAAGGGCAGTGAGTGCAAGTTAAAAAGTAAAGAAAGGCGCAACCTGGGAATAATGTAGGAAAGGAAGAGGGATAGGGAAAGAGGAGGGAAAGGGAAAGGGTGATAAAAATGAGGTAGAAGCTCTTCTTTTCCCTCCGTGGTTTTGTATCCTTTCTCTGGCCAGTGCAGCCCTCTTATGCTGTCCTTTAACTGCATTAACAGGTGGTTGGGAAGAGAAGGGGGGGAAAACAATATTACCTAATGGTATACAGATGTCAACATAACATTTGTGTTTTTCCATAATATCACATTTCTAAATAACAAAGCAACGTTTTTGATTGTGTTGTTATTGAGGCAAAGAATGAAGAGTTGAGAAATAAAGGGATTATATGGTTTGCTTTTGTCAAATCGAGAGATAGGCAATCATTTTAAAAGGCGGACCAAATTGCATTAAAAACTTTGACAAAAGAGTACAGATTCAGATCTACTTTATTGTCATTCTAGTACACGTGTATACAGAACGAAATGTTGATACATCTGACCCGCACAGTTTCCTTGAATGTACAGATATAAGTAAAAGTTGTATTGTATTATGGCTACGTATAGTATTTTACCATAGTGCCGATAGTGCAAGAGGAGTAGCTAACCAGATGTGCAAAATGGGCAGTCAGGTTAACAAGTCAGGTAAACAGTAACATTAACACTGTAACAATGACGCTGTAAGTACAATAGTGCAGAGAGCAAATGTGCAAGGAGTGGCAAGCTATAAAGAACTGCCAGTAGTGCAAAAAGTCAGATTAGCAGCCGTTTAGATTTAGGTTAACTATACTGTATGTTAGATTGACCATTTAACAGTCTAATGGCCAGGGGGACTAGACTACTGCGGAACCTGGTGGTCCTGCACCGCACACTGCAGTACCTCTTCCCAGAGGCTAGCAGAGTGAACAGTCCATGATGGGGGTGAGAGGGGTCCCCGATAATGTTCTTAGCATGGGATAGGCAGCGCTTCTGGCCAATGTCCTGAATGGAGGGAAGTGTAGTCCCGATTATTTTCTCTGCTGTCCTCGTTACCCTCCTCACACTACCCCAGTCGGTAGCGCTGCAGCCTCCACACCACACAGAGATACAGCTGGTCAGGATACTCTCTATGGTGCCCCTGTAGAATGCGATGAGGGAAGGTCGGGGCAGGTGGGCTCTCCTCATCCTCCGCAGGAAGTACAGGCGCTGCTGTGCCCTCTTAACCAGTGATGCAGTGTTCATGGACCAGGTGAGTTTGTTTGTAATGTGCACCCCTAGGAACTTGATACTGCTGACAACCTCCACAGCCTTGTTGTTGATGCAAAGTGGGGCATGATTGGGCTGGTTTTTCCTAAAGTCGACAATGATCTCTTTAGTTTTGTCAACATTCAGGACCAGGCTGTTATCCCTGCACCAGCCCACCAACTGCTCCACCTCCTCTCTGTAGGCCAGGTCGTTGTCGTCCCTGATGAGGCCCACCACTGTTGTGTCGTCAGCATACTTCACGATGTGGTTTGTGGCGGACCTAGGGACGCAGTCGTGTGTCATCAAGGTGAACAGCAAGGGGCTCAGGACACAGCCTTGGGGGGAGCCCGTGCTGAGGTAGATGACATCTGAGATGTTCTGACCTATCCGCACTGATTGGGGTCTGTCACTGAGGAAGTCCAGCAGCCAGTTCCGCGGGGGGTGTTGAAACCCAGGAGTCTCATTTTGTCTACCAGATGTTGTGGGATGATGGTGTTGAATGCTGAACTGAAGTCCAGGAACAGCATCCGCACATGGGTGTTCTTCTCCTCTAGGTGTGTCAGGCTCAGGTGAAGCGCAGAGGAGATGGCATCCCTGGTGGAGCGGTTTGTCCGGTAGGCAAACTAAAAGGGGTCGAATGAGGAGGGGAGACTGGAGGTGATGTGCTCTTTAACCAGTCTCTCAAAGCACTTCATTATGATAGGAGTCAGTGCAATGGGCCGGTAATCGTTGAATGATAAGATCTGGGGTTTCTTTGGCACTGGGATGATGTTGGCAATTTTGAAGCATGATGGTACTTTGGCTTGGTCTAGCGAGGTGTTGAAAATGTCTGTTAGTACACAAGCCAGCTGATCGGCGCACTCCCTAAGTATCCGCCCCGGAATGTTGTCCGGGCCTGGAGCCTTCCTTATGTTGACCCCTCTCAGGGTCTTTCTCACGTCAGTTGAGTCCAGGTGGAGTGCTCTTTCGTCCTGATTTGGAACCGCTTTCGCTGCAGGGGAGCCGTTTTGTGCCTCGAACCTTCCAAAGAATTTGTTGAGGTCATTCAGAAAGTCCATGCTAGTGTCCTGCACTGGGGCGGTGGTTGGCTTGTATTTGGTGATGGCCTGAATGCCTTTCCACATATCCCTGGTGTTGGTTGTACTGAGGAAACGTTCCTGGATTTTTTGACTGTGCGTTCGCTTTGCTAGTCTGATAGCACGGTTCAGGTTAGCCCTCGCTGATCTTAGCGCCTCTTGTCACCAGATTTAAAGGCAAGGTTCCGTACTTTTAGTTGTTTGCGTATCTCAGCAGTCATCCAGGGCTTCTGATTGGCACGGGTGCATATAGTTTTGGTATTGCTGACGTCTTCTGCGCATTTATTGATGTAGGCTGACACAGAAATGGCGTACTCATCTATATTTAGTTTGTTGTTGTAAGTGGCAGCCGATTTAAACATGTCCCAATCAGTGCAATCAAAGCAGTCCTGTAGTGCCTCCATTGCCCCCTCAGACCACACCCTCACCTGCTTCACTGTAGGTTTTTCTCTGGTCAGCAGGGGCTTGTATGCTGGAATTAGCATAACAGAAAGGTGATCTGATGAGCCAAGGTGGGGGCGGGGGGCTGCTTTATATGCACCTTTGATGTTTGTGTAGGCCAGGTCTAATGTGTTCCTACCTCTTGTAGCAAAGTTTACATGCTGATGGAAATGCGGGAGAACTGTTTTCATATTGGCCTGGTTAAAGTCCCCCGCCGCAATAAAAATGCACTCGGTGTAAGCATGCTGCAGTTCACTCACAGTTCGGTAGAGAACGTCCATTGCCTCCTTCTTTTTAGCGCTGGGGGGCACGTACACGGCAGTAATGATGGTCGCGCTAAACTCCCTCGGTAGGTAAAAGGGTCTGCAGATCACCGTCAAAAGTTCAATGTCTCGTGAGCAGTGATTCGAGATTATCTTCGCATTTCTACACCAGTTGTTGTTGGTATAAATGCATAGACCGCCACCCCTGCTCTTGCCGGTGAGCTCGCCGCTTCTATCAGCGCGGAAAGCAGCCCCACAATGCTAACAGCGTCATTCGGGATAGATGAGTTTAGCCATGTCTCCGTCAGAATTAAAGCACAACAGTTCGTCAACTCGCGGTTCGATGTGAATTCCACTTGTAAATGGTCCAGTTTGTTGTCCAGGGAGCGGACGTTGGATAGGAAAATGGATGGTAGAGGTTCATTTTTCAGCAGGACAACGACCCAAAGCACACAGCCAAGATCTCAAAAGATTGGCTTCAGAACCACTACGTGAATGTCCTGGAGTGGCCCAGCCAGAGTCCAGACTTAAATCCAATCGAACATCTCTGGAGAGATCTGAAAATGGCTGTGCACAAACGTCTCCCATCCAACCTGATTGAGCTTGAGACTTATTGCAAAGAAGAATGGGCAAAACTGCCCAAAGATATGTGTGCTAAACTTGTGGGATCATATTCAAAAAGACTTGAGGCTATATTTGCTGCCAAAGGTGGATCAACAAAGTATTAAGCAAAGGCTGTGAATACTTAT